>NW_027272869.1:0-188633 GCF_040938485.1 Diadema antillarum | reverse complement strand
CTGCCTACTATTCGCTGAGGGGATCATCCTCTCAGTGACGATTTGCCTTGCCCTGACACCGATCCTATGTTTGCGTGGCGGATCAGGGGCCCGTTGCATAAAACTTACCATTGAATTTCAATGTTAACTACCGTCAAAATCAGGCGTCACAGCCAATCAGCGTCAAGGATTGTAAATGTACCGCTAATTTTACCGCTAATTCTCTCTCTCTCTAGCCCTACGACTCGGCCCAATTTTCTGCCTTACCTTATAACAGAGACTCCAACTCTCCCGTTTTCGACGGGAGATCTCCCGCCGAAAACCCATTTTTGCAAAATCTCCCGTTCTCCCGCTTATGATTTTGATTTCTCCCGCCTGGCTCTGTGTCTCCCGTTGGAAAGGATTTTTTACTTATTGCTATCGTATGTTGAAAAAATAAGCCTTAGATAGCACTAGAGAGCATCTAGAACCTGGAATTTTGCGCTTCGCACACATCAACTTAGAATCTCCCGTTTGCTAGGGGTTTCAGGCGGGAGAATCTCCAGATCAGAAGGTGCTTTGGGTTGGAGTCTCTGTTATAAATCTTGCTGTTCTTTAATCATACTCAATGCTGCCAATCCTAATCGCTTAACAAAAAACATGTCTTGCTCAAGATTTCAGATAGGGCCTAATTTTCTTCAACATTGATACCGGTACTGCATCCAAACCAAGGCTGTGATCAGTGTGAACACATTGTTCAGTCGGGGGCACATATTCTCAAAATTTTATGTTTTACTTTTTAAATGGTTTTCTCTGCGATAGGATGCAAAGGGTCATTGTCCGTGGTGAGGCTTCTTCATGGAGGGCAGTCCGTAGTGGTGTTCCACAGGGAAGTGTTCTAGGCCCGGTACTATTCCTAATTTTTATGAATGATATTTCTGAAGATGTCGACTGCAATATGAGATTATTTGCAGATGATGCCAAATTCTGGCAGTCAATTAGTGACCCCGATGATACACAGTTACTGCAGGATACCATCCACAAACTTGAGGTCTGGTCCCGGATATGGCAGCTCAAATTCAATCACGAAAAATGTCATGTTATGCACCTTGGTCGTAGAAATCCTCGGTGTCAATATCAGATACATTCAATGATAACTACGATAATGTTGAAGTTATTGAGACAGTCAAAGAGGAAAAGGATCTCGGGGTGTACTTTTCTCCTGACCTTTATTTTAGTCTTCATGTACACAAAGTATATAGCTGCAAAGGCGAATAAAGTGCTTGGTCTGATCAAAGGACTTTTAATCATCTGACTATCAAGTGTTTGTCCTACTGTATGGCCCTTGTTAGACCACTCTTGGAATATTGCTCTTGTGTGTGGAATGAACTTTCAAAGAGTGATGCAAAGAAACTTGAATCAGTTCAGAGGAGAGCAACAAAGTCGGTATCAGAGGTTAATTGTTGTCATATCCTGAGAGACTCAAGCATTTGGGGATTCCATCCCTATACTACTCTATAGAGTATCGACGTGAACGTTCAGATATGATTCAAGTGTTCAAATTTTGCATGGTATGGAAGACTTTGATCCAGCTGTTCTCTTTGTCATCAATGATCATGTTACACGAGATCATAAGTTGAAGTTGTATGAAGGAAGGTGTTGAACAAGTAAAAAGTTGAAGTCTTTGCAGAGAGTAGTAAATACGCCAGGATTAAATCCTTTGAATGGCCATAGGCGTACCCAGGATTTTTTAGAGGGGGGTGTTCAGTGGCGTACCGTGGGTCAAGACATTGGGGGGGGGGGGGGGGGCGCACCTCATGGAAGCAACATCAGAATTGCATAACTGTACAATAAAATGCGAGCGAGCGGAGCGAGCGAGCTTGAAAATTTTGACATTTTTCAGTCCCCAAACTGCCGTTTGTAGCTATATATGATAATATATGTATATATAATATATATATATATATATATATATATATTTGCTTTGGAAATTAAGGGGGTTGCACCGGGTGCAACTGCTGGCAGTTGTTGGCAGTAACATCAGGAGAATGACATAACGATTAAATGCGAGCGAGCGAAGCGAGCGAGCTTGAAATTTTTGACATTTTAAGTCCCCAAACTGCCGTTGGCAGCTATATTTTTTCGCTTTAGAAATTAAGGGGAGGGGGCGCACCGGGCGCAACTGCTGGTAATTACTGGCAGCAACATCAGGAGAATTGCATAACGATTAAATGCGAGCGAGCGAAGCGAGCGAGCTTGAAAATTGTGACATTTTACAGTCCCAAAACTGCCGTTTGCAGCTATATTTTTTCGCCTTAGAAATTAAGGGGAGGGGGCGCACCGGGCGCAACTGCTGGCAATTACTGACAGCAACATCAGGAGAATTGCATAACGATAAAATGCGAGCGAGCGATGCGAGCGAGCTTGAAAATTTTGACATTTTACAGTCCCAAAACTGCCGTTTGTAGCTATATTTTTTCACTTTAGAAATTAAGGGGAGGGGGCGCACCGGGCGCAACTGCTGGCAATTACTGACAGCAACATCAGGAGAATTGCATAACGATTAAATGCGAGCGAGCTTGAAAATTTTGACATTTTACAGTCCCAAAACTGCCGTTTGTAGCTATATTTTTTCGCTTTGGAAATTCGGGGGGGGGGGGGGCGCACCGGGCGCAACTGCTGGCAATTACTTGCAGTAACATCAGGAGAATGGCATATAACGGTTAAATGCGAGCGAGCGAAGCTAGCGAGCTTGAAAATTTTGACATTTTACAGTCCCAAAACTGCCGTTTGTAGCTATATTTTTTCGCTTTAGAAATTAAGGGGAGGGGGCGCACCGGGCGCAACTGCTGGCAATTACTGACAGCAACATTTATGCGAGCGAGCGAAGCGAGCGAGCTTGAAAATTTTGACATTTTACAGTCCCAAAACTGCCGTTTGTAGCTATATTTTTTCGCTTTAGAAATTAAGGGGAGGGGGCGCACCGGGCGCAACTGCTGGCAATTACTGACAGCAACATCAGGAGAATTGCATAACGATTATGCGAGCGAGCGAAGCGAGCGAGCTTGAAAATTGTGACATTTTACAGTCCCAAAACTGCCGTTTGTAGCTATATTTTTTCGCTTTAGAAATTAAGGGGAGGGGGCGCACCGGGCGCAACTGCTGGCAATTACTGACAGCAACATCAGGAGAATTGCATAACGATTAAATGCGAGCGAGCGAAGCGAGCGAGCTTGAAAATTTTGACATTTTACAGTCCCCAAACTGCCGTTTGTAGCTATATTTTTTCGCTTTGGAAATTCGGGGGGGGGGGGGCGCACCGGGCGCAACTGCTGGCAATTACTTGCAGTAACATCAGGAGAATGGCATATAACGGTTAAATGCGAGCGAGCGAAGCGAGCGAGCTTGAAATTTTTGACATTTTACAGTCCCAAAACTGCCGTTTGTAGCTATATTTTTTCGCTTTAGAAATTAAGGGGAGGGGGCGCACCAGGCGCAACTGCTGGCAATTACTGACAGCAACATCAGGAGAATTGCATAACGATTAAATGCGAGCGAGCGAAGCGAGCGAGCTTGAAAATTTTGACATTTTACAGTCCCAAAACTGCCGTTTGAGCTATATTTTTTCGCTTTAGAAATTAAGGGGAGGGGGCGCACCGGGCGCAACTGCTGGCAATTACTGCCAGCAACATCAGGAGAATTGCATAACGATTAAATGCGAGCGAGCGAAGCGAGCGAGCTTGAAAATTTTGACATTTTACAGTCCCCAAACTGCCGTTTGTAGCTTTATTTTTTCGCTTTGGAAATTCGGGGGGGGGGGGGGGGCGCACCGGGCGCAACTGCTGGTAATTACTGGCAGTAACATCAGGAGAATGGCATATTATAACGGTTAAATGCGAGCGAGCGAAGCGAGCGAGCTTGAAAATTTTGACATTTTACCGTCCAAAAACTGTCGTTTGTAGCTATATTTTTTGTCGCATTGGAGGGAGGGGGCACCCGGTGCGCCCCCTGGATCCGCCACTGGTAGTCAAGGGTGTCGGTTAATGTTCATGATTGGGGGAGGTATGACCAGCGAGGGGGCGTCGAAGTGACCAAGCGGGAGAAGGATGTCCAAAATCTGCACTTTATATAGAGCATCCCCTAATTTGTTTGTGTTTGTGAGTGTGTGTGTTTCATATAGATGGAAAAGTTAGGAAATAGCCAAGGTCAAGTCTTATTATTGGCAATGCAAGGCATTTTAATATAGACTAGTATGTAAAGCAACACTGCAAAATCAATGATCAAGCTTTGATAGCAAATGTGTACAACCTATCAAACATTGCGCAACATTGCAGCGACTCTTCTTGCCATTCCGATATTCTGAGTACACTGCGCACATCCTGCTTGTATTCAAAATGCCAACCAGGAATCACGCTGAATCACAATCTTTTGTCGTCTCCGGGCTTTTTGAACAATGTTATACCTCTTTAATTATATGGTTAAAAGAAATCTTAGAAAAATATCTTTTTTTCTTGATCATCCTTTCATGTCGATTACCAAGTCCATGTGTTATCACTAATTACATTGAGTATAGCAAGTAACTTGCTACTTCCAGAGCTTCCAGAGCTTGCTGATTCCAGTAGGCTACTAATATACTGACTGTACTTGGTAGTCAGTGGCGTATCTAGGGAAAACGGCGCCCGTGGCAAGCGCGAAAATTGCGCCCCTAATTTCTGAAAAAGTGTTCAACCCCAACCCCATCCCGGTAGGGACTTTAAAAGAGTCCTCATGATATGGTTTTTGAAGCACTTAAGAGGGGTCTTTTGAGGGTGATTTAAATGTAATAGGCAACCCTAAATTTTGATATATTTTGGCGAGCGAGCGCAGCAAGCGAGCCGAATTTTTTTTTATTTTAGCTTTATACATAACATGGAATTCTTGTCATTTTTGGTTATTAAATCTTCGAATTACAATTCTAATCATAGTGACGGCCTCATAGATAACGATTTGTACCAACAGTGTCCTACCCCATCCCGGTAGGGACTTAAAAAAAGTCCACATGATGTGCTTTTTCAAGCACTTATAGAAGGGGTCTTTTGAGGGCACGACTGAGTGTCTTTAAAGACACTCAGTCGTGGCGAGTGGTCTGTGCGGCACGGAGACGAACGCAACACGCTGCCTCCCCCATTCTGTATCAAATGTAGTGACCCCCGAATGAGAATAGCGCTGGCTCAATGGGTCAGCGAAAATACGGTAGGCTACAAGAGAGCTCCCTGTGCTTATCTCCTAACCCAAAATGGCTGTCCCAGCGAGCCACGAGAGCTTCCGAATGGACGCACACTCTCAGTGCACATGCGCATGAAGAGAGGCCAAAAGAGCCACGCGTCTTCTGGCCTCTCTCCTCCAATCACCGCAGCTCGCGGTGACAATATTTGTGTATGATGCGTATACACACACACACACACACACACACACCCACACACGCCGTAGCGTCTTCTGGCCTCTCTCCTCCAATCACCGCAGCTCGCGGTGACAATGTTTGTGTATGATGCGTACACACACACGCACACACATACACTTGTCTCAGTGGTAGCATTACACAAACTTCGGTCGTTCGGAGTTTACGTACCATTAGGGATGGCGATCGGCTGCCTTTAAATGTAATAGATATTGAAGAATTTTGGCCAGCGAGTGCAGCGAGCGAGCCGAAAATTTTTGTATTTCAGCTTACAAAACATGGAATTCTTGTCATTTTTGGTTATTAAATCTTCGAATGACAATTCTAATCAAGATGTAGTGACGGTCTTATAGATAACGATTTATACCAACGGTGTTCAACCCCAATCCCATCCCGGTAGGGACTTAAAAAAAGTCCCCTTGATATGCTTTTTCGAGCACTTAAAAGGGTTTTTTTGAGGGTGATATAAAATCTGATAAATTTTGGCGAGCGAGCGTAGCGAGCGAGCCGACAATTTTTGTATTTCACCTTAAAAAACATGGAATTCTTGTCATTTTTTGGTTATTAAATCTTACAATTCTAATCAAGATATAGTGACGGTTTCATAGATAACGATTTATGCCAGCAAACTAAGGACTTGGAAAATTACTTACTACGAGTGAGTGAGCCGAAATTTTTATATTTCCACGTCATCATTACGTTTTGTTCTTCTTATTTTTTTTTTTTTGGATAAATTTTGGCGAGCGGGCGCAGCGAGCGAGCCGAAAATTTTTATATTTCAGCGTTACAAAACATGGAATTCATGGAATTCATGTTTTGTTTTTATCTTGTTGATTTGGTTTTCTGCCCCCCCCCCCCCCCCCATTCTCCTTCCCCCCGTCCGGGCGAGGTTTTTTTTTTTTTCTCCTTCTTCTTCTTCTTCTTCTTCTTTTTTCTCGTTTTTTTTTTTCACGTGCCCCCTTGCCCCCCCCCCCCCCCCAGATACGCCACTGTTGGTAGTTGATACTACCGACTTAGCATGCAATGTGCCTATAATAGGCTGCAGCGCAGCATGCATTGTACACACATAATATTATGCATCATACACAATTTACGGTACCGCGTACGGTATAACACCGGTAACAAAGAGATTGTAATCTCTTTGACCGGTAAACGGTGAACATTATGCGCAATGTATCTTCGCGATTCGGTCAAAGCAAAGCAGGGATCGGGAATGTCTACTGTTTGCGCGTCAGCTTCGCGCGCGGTGCAGTAACGTAGTATTAACACGTACTGTACACGAGTTCTTTAGTGCGTATGATATAATGTAATGTTCTCCATAATGTATCATCATCCACACAAACATTAAAACAAGGAAGAGAGAGAGAGAGAGAAAATGAACGCAAAAGAAATGAAAGGCGGAATTCAAAACGGAAATAAAAGCCGTAAAGACAGCTTTTGTTTCATTTGTCAACATCTAAGCATTGCTGAAGAGGGGTGTTGAATAGCTCAAACACATCCCTTTTGCCCAAGGGGGGGGGGGGGGGGTGTTTGAACACCTTAAACACCCCCCTTTTGGCAAAGGGGGGTGTTTGAACACCCAAAACACCCCCCCTCGGTACGCCCTTGTGAATGGCCCTCTAAGTTTTCAACTTGCTGCTATGGGCGTCATTGTAGGTAATTCAGGTAATTGAATAGGTAGATCCGAGCCCTGTTTTATAAAGCTGTTCGTAAAGTTACGAATGACTGGTGATCAGTTCTGATGTGCTATGCTTATCAGAATTTCCATAATTCAGCACAAGAACTGATCACCAGTCGTTCTTAAGTCGTAACTTTACGAACAGCTTTATGAAACCGGGCGGTCCAAATAGTAGTGTATAAAAGACCGGGGGAGGGTCTTGGTCGATGGAAATAATGATAACGGAATCTTCTGAAAAGTGATGGGTATTGTGGGTATGTGTTTTTTTTTTTCCGACCCCCTCACCCGCCTAGCAAAAAAAGAAGAAAATAGTGAGGAACCTGCAGCCCCCTCCCCGCCCCCACCCCCTCTCCCTGCTCCCATTTCTGCGGCCCCTGCTAAATCAACTACTAGTAGCCTGTTCATACCTCGGATTCATACCAAAGGGAACAAAATTTCAGTCAGAAGCTTGATGGAACTGTACCGACTTCCGGTATACGGCATTTGATAAACAAAGTGAAAACATGCCTGAAAGGTGGGATGGGGGCGTTGGTTCGGTCGGAGGCTCGCCCGCTCGCCCCGCGCCGTGCTCGAACAAACCAATGAAGCCCCACGGCCAGTACATGTACCACACACACAGATGGTCCAATAGACTTTCCTACATGCGATGCATACGCATGCGGCCACACTATCAATGCTTTACGCATACGCTTTTACACGCATATCCATAAAGCATTTATGACTACAAATTGATCGTAGACGGACTTCGGGCTAGAGCGACATCCCGGGAAAACGTGCAATCAGACAATTTCGACAGAAAGTTAATCGTGTTTAGCTTCTTTGATTTGCATTTAACAAGGAGCTTCAAACACTGACTGACTGCTCAACCACACCAACCAACAAATATCAAATAATCAAAACCGGTGATTGTCCGACAGCAGTGACAGTGCGGTAGGTACCACTCAACTATGCCGCAGTCACCGGGGATCGCTCGGCCAGCCGCGCTGGTCGCTGCCTCTGCGGTTCCTGCCTCGTACTTCTGGCTACGTTGGCGCTACCCACAGTTCTGGAAAGATGTCAAATTTCTGTCACATCTTGCGAAACTCAAGTCCACTCTCAGGCATGACCTAAGTTCCGATATTACGGTTGTGGATCTTTTTGAGCGTCATACACAAGCTAATCCTTCGCACCCCTGCATTCTGTTCGAGAAACAGGCCTACTCTTACGGAGATGTACAAACCAATGCTAACCGTGTAGCTAGATGGGTAACTACGGCAGACCCAAACCTGCGTAAAGGGGATGCGGTTTGCATACTCATGCAGAACAGTCCAGTTTTGGTCTGGACATGGCTTGGTTTCTTGAAGAAGGGCATTATCACCAGCATGCTCAACTTCAACTTGAAAAGCACAGCTCTCCTACACTGTATTAAAGTTAGTGAAGCCAAGAAGCTTGTATTTGGAACAGGTGAGATGCCTTCTTCATCCTTTGTGTTGGTGACATTAAATTTATTTAAATTTGTTTATCAGTATCACTGTAACACTAACAGTTGTGATGTTTTCATTAAGTTACCTGTAAAGTAGAGTTGTATTATGAAACCTAATCTGATATCTGGCATTTACAGTGAAGCTACAGTCAGATATTAAACACAGTTATCACAGTAATGCTGCCAAGAGGGGTCAGTGACAGTAGTGCATTCAATACAATAATGAAAGCAGTCAATGGTCAATTCAATTTGAATTTCAAGACGTCTGTGGTTGCAGTACAATTTACCAAGATTGAAGACTCCTCCCTGTTTTGCCTGTCACATTTGGTTTGATGTTTTTTGTTCCAGTTTTGCTTTAGTTACTTTCTCTTTCCAAGATTCAACTTGTAGATCATTGTTATCTCAGTTTTGTTTTTTGATTTATTTAATACATATATAAATGATATATTCTTGTTTCCAGATATGCCCACCTCTCTCCTGTTCCCCTTTTTTATTTCCAGTTCTATGTTGCTTTCACTTTTCAGCTACAGTAGTTATAATCGTCTTTAATAGACACTCTCATTCATATTCTCTTTTAGGTTCAGGATATTGCTCTGCTCTACATTCATCTTTATTCACATGTACATGTATCCTTCACAGGTTGCCCATCCATGATCTTCTAATAAAAGGGATAATCACTGACCCTTTCAGGAACCGTCCTTTGTCTCTGCTCACTCCTTTGCTTTCACCCCCTTTCATACCAGATTGGCTCCCTTCTATCAAGACTAATCTGCCCCCCTGTGTTCTTCTAAGTTTACCTCATGTTTATAGTCCCCACATCTTAGGACTTTCCTCTCCAAAACCATATTTTAGACAATCACTTGGACTTGTTCCCAAAGTAGGGACCCTAGATCAATTGTTTTGGAAGTACATGTATTGCCTGTTTGTTTAACAGTGAGAAATTACCCTTACCCTGCAGTAATTTGAAGAGCAAAATCATTGAATGCTCCATGTGAAAGATACTGCTTGTCAAGGATCATGGAGTACATGCAAGTCTGTCTCATCTCCAGAGACGATGTGATTTCACCCTTTCCAGAGTTTCTTGGCCTGGTGCAAGAACTGCTGCCAGAGCTCCGGGCGCTCAACATCGAGCTGTGGATGGTGAACGACTTCCAGGTGTACGGGGTGGCCCCACCCGTGGGCGTCGTCCCCATGGATTTGTCAACGATGTCCGGTGAACCGTTTCCCAGCGAGCCGATGAGACTGGAGGAGACTGCTGCATACATCTTTACCTCTGGCACCACAGGTATTTAAAACTGACAAAATGTCTCAGTTTCTATTCTTTAAAGCAGTTGAGGATGTGTGGAATGTGGCATGCATTGTAGTTACAGCTATGGTCAATTTAAAAAAAAAAGATGAGTTCTTTGCATTGTTCTCCCCAAATATGCATGTGGTTTAAGTGAATGCTGCAATATCAGTAGAACACATCAGTGGAAGTGAGAAAAATTGGACAATCCGTTGAAAAGTTTTGAACTTTTAAAGTTTTGGTGCCACCAAGCTGGATGATAAGACTTTAACTGTCTGTTATGTCACAGCTGAACAAAGATATAAAGAAAATGCAAAGAGAATTTTAAAAGATTAGCATAATGAAAGAACAAGTGGTGACCTTCTTTCAGAATGCAGAAGAAATTCAACCTGTTGAGGATGAGCCCCGAGTATACTTATGCAAGTGTCTACACTGTAAGATATCGCCCCTTAGTGTATGACGTCATCCGGACCTGACAATAAAAAATCATACATGCAACCACACACGTGAGTTGTACTAAGTCTGATATGTGACATGGTGTCAGGAGTTTCGACCTAAACGCTCCGAAATGATACCAGAGTCCAAATTGTTTGTGTGATAGGTAACTTTATCATGAAAGCTACGGAATTTTAGCTGAAATCCCGCCGAGGATCTGTTCCAAAAGGGAATTTTGGACGCCGAGATTGTGACTGCCTCCACACATCGCGCAGTGAGTGCTATAGTACAGCCCCACATGTAGACATTTGTGTGCGTTTGTGAAATGCCAACATGTCTTCAAGTGACAAACCGTCGATGAACTGGCAGGCTAAAGACTTGCATTATGAATGGAAGTGCTTCAAGCAGCACTGCGAATTTACCTTTGGAGGACCACTTGCTGGTAAGTCACAGAAGGAAAAGGTAAGCTACCTCATGACATACATTGGAGACAAAGGAAGAGAGATTTACCTCACTTTCGAGTGGAACACCATCACACAAGCTGATGGCACTGAAATATCAGAAAGGGACACATTGGCAGGTGTCTACCAGAAGTATGAAACCTATGTCAAGCCAAAGAAAAACCAGATAAGAGCTACAGTAAATTTTCATCGCCGTAAGCAACAAGAGAGGGAACGGTTTCATGATTTTGTAACAGACCTGAAGTTGCTTGTCAAAGACTGTGGGTATCACGACAATGACCGCATGTTGAGAGACGCTATCGTGTTGAATGCACACAATGTCGAGGTTAGGCAAAAGTGCTTAGAAAAAGGCGATGAACTCACCCTTGATATGGCCATCAATATTGGACAGACATTTGAAACCGCTCGTGAAAGCATCCAAGCAATTGACAAAGAGGTTGATAAAGTACATGCTCTGCATGCCAGCCACAAACATGGGAAAGGGCACAGCAAGAAAAATGCACCCTTTGGCAACACACAGAGAGGAAAAGGCAGAGGCCAGAGCTCATATAGGTCCAACTTCAAACCCAAACCGAATAAAGCCCCAGAAAAATGCAAACGGTGTGGGTACGCAACAAGTCATCCTAAATGTCCGGCCTTGGGACAAACTTGCTCTGTGTGCAAGAAGCCCAATCATTTTGCAGCAGTGTGCAGGTCAAGGCGTACGCAGGTTCATATGCTTGATCGAGAAGACGCTGATTCAGCTACATATGAAGGTCATTACCATGATGGAGCATCTGATGACAATAGTGACCAGGAATATGCACACATGTACGCAGTCAGTGACGATGTGCACACAGCAAGTGACTGGTATGAAACAGTGACAATAGATGGACAGCAACAAAAGGTGCAGATCGACACGGGAAGTTCCTGCTCAATTATGCCAATGCACATCTTCAGAAACCTGAAGATGCAGCCTAGTCTGCAACCTGTCAAGAAGAGGTTTGTTTCATACTCAAACCATACTCTCCAATTGGAAGGCAGTGTAAAGCTAGCTACAAAATACAAAGACCGCTCAGTAGAGGTGCAGTTTCATGTAGTCAGAGCAGATGAGAAGCCAATACTCCTCTCAGGCTCAGATAGTGCCAGACTCGATCTGATTCAGCGGCTACACAACATCGAGGACTATCCTGAGCTGAAACTAAACACAGGAACACTGCCAGGAACATACTCTCTGAAAATTGACCCAACGATACATCCAGTTGTTCATGCTCCAAGACGGCAACCACAAGCCCTAGCATCAAAAATCAAAGACAAGCTGAAAGAAATGGAGGAAAATGGGCACATAACCAAAGTCAACGAACCAACAGACTGGGTCAACTCAATGGTCACAGTCGTAAAAAATGGCAAAGTACGCATCTGCATTGATCCCAAAGACCTCAACAAGGCAATCCGCCGCGAACATTACCCCATACCCACAGTGGAGGAAGTGATTGCATCCATGCCAGATGCAAAAATATTCTCGGTGATTGATGCCAAGAGTGGGTTCCTGCAGATCAAACTGGACTATGAATCGAGTCTGCTGACAACATTTAACACACCACAAGGGAGATACCGATGGCTGAGACTCCCCTTCGGCATCAAGAGTGCCCCAGAAATATTCCAGCGAGTCATGGATGAAATGTTGGAAGGAATACCAGGGGCCCGTGCAGTCATGGACGACATTCTGATTGCAGGGAAAGACATGAAGCACCATGATGAGATCTTGAACAAAGTTGCACAGAAAGCAAAAGAGTACAATCTGAAGCTGAACTCTGAGAAGTGCAAAATCAGGCAACCAGAGGTCAAGTACGTTGGACATCTTATCTCCTCAGCAGGGTTGAAACCCGATCCCGAGAAGGTCCGAGCTGTAAGAGAGATGCCAGCACCCGCATCTAAGCAGGCTGTCCAGCAGTTTCTTGGACTTGTACAATACCTGTCCAAGTTCATTCCAGACCTGAGCACCATAGATCAGCCACTCAGAGCTTTGACCACCAAAGATGCACAGTTCCAGTGGGGTCCAGCCCAGCAGAAGAGCTTCGACAAACTCAAGGACTTGTGCACAACAGCACCAGTACTAGCCTTCTACGATGACAAGAAAGATGTGGTTATACAGTGTGACGCAAGCAGATATGCTCTAGGAGGTGTACTACTACAAGAAGGACGCCCAGTAGCCTTCACATCACGGGCTCTTACAGAGACTGAAATGCGCTACGCACAAATCGAGAAAGAGATGTTGGCCATTGTACACTCCTGCCGAAAATTCCACCACTATGTCTTTGGAAGGACGGTGCATGTAGAATCCGACCACAAGCCGCTCCAGGCAATCTTCCGCAAATCATTGCTGTCGGCCCCGATGCGTCTGCAGAGTATGCTCCTCAGACTCCAACCGTACGACCTGAATGTGATGTACAAACCCGGCAAGGAAATACCCATTGGGGATGCCCTCAGCAGAGCCAACCTACCTGACAGCGATCCTGACATGGAGCCGGTGGTTGTAAACATGCTTGACCACATTGCAGTGTCCCAGGAGAGATATGTGCAATTCCAGACACGCACCGCCATGGAGCTCAATGAGCTGCACAGCATGATCAAAAGCGGGTGGCCAGACACAAAACAGGAAGTGCCACACTCCATACGCGAGTATTGGACAATACGTGATGAACTTTCAGTGCTAGATGGCGTGGTCTACAAGGGTATGCGCATCGTCGTACCCCCATCCATGAGACGAGAACTACTGGAGACCATACATGCCTCACATCTCGGCATTGTCAAGTCGAAACAAAGGGCCAGAGAAGCATTATACTGGCCAGCGATGAATCAACACATCGAAGAGATGATAGGAGACTGCTCAGACTGCAACACTCATCAGAAAGCACAACACACGGAACCGATGCACCCAACTCCTCACCCTGACTTACCCTGGCAAGAAGTGGCATCGGATCTGTTTGAGTGGGAAAGATCGCACTATGTGCTTACTATCGACTACTACTCAAAGTATATCGAGGTGAATGAACTCGCTACAACAACAAGTAATGCAGTCATTCAAGCACTCAAAGAGCAGTTCAGTCGACACGGCATACCACAAATCCTTCGAACGGATAATGGACCACAATATGTCTCCGCAGAATTTGAGGCATTCTGCGAAGAGTGGGGAATAACGCATCGGACCTCCTCCCCACATCACCCCCAGTCGAATGGTGAGGCTGAGCGAGGTGTGCAGACAGTCAAGCTACTGTGGAAGAAGTCCAAGGACAAGAATCTGGCATTGCTGGATTATCGCACGACACCCATGGCAAGCTGCAACCTCTCACCTGCCCAGCTATCCATGGGGCGAAGGCCCCGGAACAAACTTCCAGCAACAAGGCAACTGCTGAGTCCCAAGCTCTACCAGCCTGAGGAAGTCAAACAACGACTCAATGCAGAAAAGTCAAGGCAGGCCTACTATCACAACAAAAAGGCAGGCCAAAACCTCCCTGCATTGAAGCCTGGTGATGCAGTCCGGATGGCACCGCTCCCAGGAACCAAGAGATGGATACCAGCCACCATTGAAGAACACCATCGCTCCCCTCGCTCCTATGTGCTGAATCATCGTGGTCGCAAATACAGGAGGAATCGCAAGCACATAAGGCCAGCCACCCATGAGGCTAATCGCGGAGGGACCCGTGAGTCGCTCGTCATCTCTGAGTCATGGTCCCACATGAAACGCCAGGGTCCAGAACCAGCAGCTGTCACTCCGCCAGCTCCTAATCCAGGAAGAGGGAGACCACCAGCTACCTCTACAGCTCCAAGTGCGCCGAGCAGCCCGAGGCCCCCTGAGGGAGTATGCAGATCAGCGGAATCAACTAGGTCACCGGCACCGCAGTACACGACCAGGAGTGGCCGAACCATTAAGAAACCGGACCGTTTAAACTTATAACATAAACTAGGACACACACAAAAAAACAAACAAAAAAACAAAACAAAAACAAAAAAGCCTAAAAATTGAAACGAAAAAGACAACGGAAAAGGAAAACTGAACTTTTGTTTTTGAACACTTCATTATAAAGCTCACCCTTTTGGCCGATTCAGAATTGTTTTTTTTTTGTCATGTATTGTTTTAACACAGGACTTTTGGAAGATTTTTTAATTATTCCTTTTTTTATATAATACTAAGAGAGCTGTCATTTCTACAACCCATGTGATCCCCTTGGACATGGAATGAACTGTTTGGATTACAGGAGCAACGTCTTACCGACTGAAACAATCAATATTTGAACTTGAAAGAACTGAGATTTCCATAATTTGGATTTCATATGTTATTTTTTTTTTTGTTTCCGGTACCGTGATTAATTCATGTTTTGTTTTGTTTGTTACATCATATGATGATATATATTTTTTTTGCATACAACCTTTTTTGGTTATAAAGAATTTATCGAAAAAAACAAACAAACAAACATTCAGGGACTGCTAAAATTTGACATAGTCCCTTTTGCCTTTTGAATATGTGTATTTGTTTATTTGTTGCATTATTGTGATGGCAACACGTTAGTTCCTTTTTGAATTTGTGATAAATCATAAACTATCACAATTTACAACCAGTGATTGTGTTAAAAAAAAAAAAAAATAAAAACAAAAACAAAAAAACGAATGGATAATTTTCACACACGGAAAGTCTAGTGTGAATTGTTCCTTTTGTTTCTAGAACAACAAACATTCATATTTTGAAATAAACAGTATGCGTGTTGTATTTTGCAAAACAACAAAAAAAATTTTCCCTTCGGTTTGAGAAATTAACGTTTGGAAAGTTTTGAAGATTTCATTTTTTTTTTTATTTTGTTTTGAAAAAAAAAAAAAAAAAAGGAAAAAGGGAGATGTAAGATATCGCCCCTTAGTGTATGACGTCATCCGGACCTGACAATAAAAAATCATACATGCAACGACACACGTGAGTTGTACTAAGTCTGATATGTGACAACACTTGTATGTGATAAAAACAATGTGTACTTTTCATTAAAAAAAGACATTTTTTTGGAATTTTCATCATATTTCTTTTATATTGTTGTTTTGCAGTAATAAGAAGAACTGTTGTAGTCTTCTTGTCCTGCAATTTGTTGTTGTTACACAACATTATGAGCATAACATTTTACTCATGTATACATGGGGAGCTATCATCCTTTAGAACATGTTTCTGTGATACCAAGCTCATAAATCAATGGGGGAGGGAGGGGGGGGGGGGGGGGAGGTGAAGTGCCCTCACTTGCGCATAGACAATTTTCTCTTTTAATTCATGTTTGTATGACAATGCAAGATTTACATTGTATCTAAGGTATGGCCATTGCAGATTTGATTAGAAAGTTTCGTTATCTTTCAATGCCCAGGGTTGCCGAAACCAGCTACAGTTCCACACAGGAAGATCATCCGAGGGGTTGCCATGCATTTCTTCTCTGAACTGACCCCAGACGATGTATACTATGTCACCCTTCCACTCTACCACTCAGCTGGACTGGTTCTAGGTTTGTCCAGCATGTGGTACTATGGTAAGCATGTCTGATGCTTTATGCATTTGATTTATTTCTACTGGTATGTGCACGCTGTAGCATTTTGTTGTGGTTGTGGTATACAGGTGTCTCCAGTTATACCAAAGTCATCAGGACCAGCAGTTTTCTTTCATTATATCAAAGTTTCATTATAGCCGAGCAAACAAAGCGTATAAAGGTAAGTAGATTATTATTTTGGGATGTTAAGTTTGACTTTGTAGTAACAAAATTTTGTTATAACCATGTTTGTTATAACCATGTTCGTTATATGGGAAGTGCACTGTAATTATCTTAAGTCTTAATATCTGATTATTAAAGTTACCTACTGTACAACCCCAAGAAAATTTATACTCTTAAGTCCTGTCTAGATGCAACTCAGCTCAGTGAAAACCCAACCCAAAACATGGGCAATGATATGGAATGAAAAATAAAAATAAATCCAAGAGCTACAGAACAGAGGGGGTGGGGTAGGAGGGGGGGGGGGGGGGGGGAGGGGTTGGAGCAAGAACAACTCTGAACTATCAAACTTTTTCAATCAATATTGCCAAGTACCAGGCTTGCTGTCAGGTGAATGTGCTAGCAAGCACCATTCATAGGAATTACATGATTTTTCATTTACACCACAATTGCTTATCTTAGTGACTTTATGATTGTACAAATGACCTTTTTCTTCCCATAACACATAATATGCAAAGCACAAGTGCAAACTGGCTGAACAGAAAAAATGGAAGTTGAAATTAATGTAAGAGTACTTGTTATGCCGCATATAGGTGCTACCGTCGCTCTTGCCAAGAAGTTTTCTGCCAGCCACTTTTGGGATGATATTCGGAGGCACAACGTGACAGGCTTCCAGTACATTGGCGAGCTGTGCAGATACCTGTTGGCACAACCAAGGGTTGGTACATGTATTTTTCTTCCCCATTGTGTTGATATAGTGGTTTACATCAATATTACCAGTAACTTTCCTGTATGTGACCACCCAGCTTAAAACTCGCAAAACAAGTCTCAGATTAGGATGTACTCGGCTCTGCCTCGTGCATGCCTCACCGTTGTAAATACCCTTGAGTTCAATGCATCTTCACTATCGTTAATGCCCTCTCACCTGTGCATTATTTGTATACTAATTCGTGAAAGAAAACAGAAGACTTCAATTCCTCTGACCTCTCTACATGGCCATCATATTCTGCTGAAAAATTTGAATAAACACTGGTATCATTCAGTAGAATATTTTCTGCACAAGGGTTATTTGAATGTAATATGCTTTGTCAATGTTTTGTGCAGATCTCTTTTCAAATTTAATTTTATCATTGTCTATCCCAGCTCATATTGACATAGACGGGAGCTGCAAGAGTACAAAGCATTGTTCTTTCAAATCTTGCTACATTTGTAATCCACATTCTATGGTAGTTTAGTGTGTAACATGATGAGCAAAATGTCAAAGGCCTGTGCAATAGTGTATGTCAACTTTTCATAGTAGGCTCAGCTGTAGCTTGGAAAAGCTGCTTTAGGGATTATCTCATCAAAGGTCAAAGCAAATACAATGCTGTTGTTGAAAGAATACTGTTTTAATTGTGAGAGCTTCAGTGTGACTCCCTAGGTAGACCATGGGATAGATTTCAACCTTTTGCATTGCTTTCAAACAAAGTAGTTCAGTGGTTCAAAATGTCAGCTAGATATACAGTGTAATATATATAATGAAATAAAACTGCTGTCATACCAGGCTGTTAGGACCTTATGTATATGGATTGTACATTTGTTTGTATTCACATGGACAGTGTGAAAAAGCTTGAGTCAATATTGAAGTATAAGTCGATGAGACACTCATGTGGATAATGATCAGATTATAGGCCTGGCAAATACAGCACTTGAAAAGTTCAAGAACCCTCTTCAGTTTTTGTCAATTCTAATTTGCTTGAAATACTTTAAATACATCAAAATTTTGTAGTGTAGGTCGTATTGCACACTTTCTTTTGTAGCTTTAAGTTTTGAATTTGTACATCTCTCTCAGTTGCACAGGTACACTTAATTTTTTGTGCCTTTTTTGCCTTGAAAATTATCAAATGTGTGTGCTGATGGTAGATGATTTGTTACACATTGATGTGTAAGCATGGGGTACTAGTGCTCTGTGGCCCTGACCAAGAGATGTGTATCAGCTTAACATGCAAACAAGAATCAGAGTGAAGGTCGCAAAGAGGTCGTTTGATTCCAGTGTCACACACATGTTATCTTTAGAGTCAACAACTTGATCCGTGCCCAATATCAGACCAGGAGCAAAGTCTGTGTGATACACCAATTAATTGATTGACTAGTTTTTACTATTAAATGGGAATAGGGCTTGAAAGTAACTGCAGTGCACTTGCTTCAAGATAAAAGATATTTTGATATTTCAATTCTTTGCATTCTCCAAAACCGTATTTTGCTAAATGTCTGTAATAACAGGATTTTTTTTTTGTCAATTGTTTTGTTCATTAAAGGCATTAATGAGAGTAGCAACCTTGTTAGTCCAAAGAAAATCCTGGATATTTAAGACAATAGACTTACTTTTAGGTTATTATGACACAAGAAGATGATACTTGTGCTGAACAGCTGTGTTAAATGGTGAACATTTTTACCAACACGGGTATGCTGTAAAAGTTAAGTTTTTATTTTTTTATTTTTTATTTTTTATTTTTTATTTTTATTTTTTTGTGTAATTGTCTTTTATGAGCACTACTTTTGTCCCTTTAATTTTGATTGTGTGACAGAAGATATTTACTTCAGTAATCATTTGAGACTTTTGACTTTACAGAAGTCTTGCTTTCTGACTCCATCTACAAGTGTATGTACTGTACTCTATCTGAGAAAACTGAATACAGTACACTTCCTCTATAATGGACCAGCAACAACCCATAAACTGAGGACATGTAATAAGTGGAGTTGACCGTTGTAGTCCCAGCAGATCTTGACATTAGGTTGTCTGTCGAATCATTTACTCAAACTGTACACAATCATGAATGCAGATCACAGATTTATGTTCCTGTTTACTTTATCTTCGCATAATCTTCCACAAAGATCAGGTCAGTAGGTCAGGATTTAATTTCAGCTGCATTTCATTGAGTGTATGCTTCAAACTTTGTATGGTGGCTAGCTATGATAAGACAGTTTACATGTTTAGGTGCTAAATAGCTGCATTAGAAGTGCAAGATCAAAGGTCAATGAGTTTTAGCTTCAGAAAATTTAAAGCCTGTGCTTAGAGATTTAAGTGGTGAAATTTGGTAAGAATAAATCCTCTTCCTTCATTCCGTAAGAGCATTTCACAAGTATGATTTTTTTAGAAAGATTTATAAAATCAGGAGACACATTTGCAGTCATTTTTTTAAAGTCAGTTCATGAGACGATGTCAAAGACTGGTGCCGTGCTTGTGACTGGCACTGAGTGCACAGCAGTGGTTACAGTACAATGCAGTGACAGTATTCGACAAGCCGCAGTATTGACCTCATTGTCGGTCAAAATCAATCAAACAAACAACAAGTGAAGGGATATTTTACTTGTATTTTGTTTTATTTCCTTATCAATACCCTTTGTAAGTATGAAACATGACAATGCCATGCATATAATCATGATGTTAGTAAATTGGTTATAAATAGGATGAAGAGTTTTTTATCACTGCGCATTTTAGTGAATTTATATAATGCTATGATATTACCACATATTTCATATTGTATTTGTGCATGGGGGAAATGTGCAATGTATTTATTGAATAGAGTATCTTGCAAAAGCGTGCAATCCGTGTTATAAGGAATTCATTTTTTTTTAACATCTACCCGGTACTGATTTTCTTTTTAAGAAGTTGAATATGCTCAAAGTAAATGATATTTATTTGATTCAAGTAGCCAGTTTTATGTATAAACACTCTAAAGGTTATTTACCTCAAATTTTCAGCAGTTACTTTGCTCTTAATAGATCTATAAATTTTTATGAAACCCGAAATTCGTGCAATATGTATGTTCCATTTTACCGATATAAGATATCAAGAAGTAGTATAAGATTTTTAGGTCCAAAATTGTGGAACAGTTTAAACATTGATTTAAAACAAAGTCCATCTCTTGCATCATTCAGAAGAAAATATAAGTTACAGCTTATTTCAAATTATTGTATAGATGTGTAGTCCGATCTGGCTTAGTGCTACGTAATGTCCTGTTTTGTAGACTGTTTTCGTTTTGTAATTGTTTTATTTTGTCCTCTGTAAGTGCATATAGTACTTGTAATTGTTTTTTGCGCTTTTCGTTAATTATTCTGTAACGCTTCAATTGATAACTGTTAATCATATGATATCATAATTTTAACTGACTCTCTTTTTCTTCATTTTGTCTATGGGGTTCGGCCTGGAAAGGTCAATGGCCTATTGCTGTTCCCCTCCACACTCGCCACATATCCTGAATCACAAACTTTGATTTTTATACATGTGCATCATTTTGTTATTGATTTTTTTTTTCTGTGCGTACATTTTGTTATGCTCACATGAAATCACATTGATTTCATTTTTCTTTTTTTTTTATGAGATGTGGAAAATAAACTTGAAACTTGTTAAACATGTGTATATCCCTAGAAAGTGCTGTATTTGAGCATATCTCTCTTATCCGGCCAAATCGATTATCCAAACTCTCACCGGATCCGACCTGCCCGGATAATCAAGGTCCTACTGTACCTTGATTTGATCACAGTGTGGCAGTCAGTGGCACAATGATTAGCACTTGACACTTTGATGTCCATGGTTGTATACTGATCATCCACATAAATTTTGCCCCCTCTCTTCTGTTCAGCGCATGGATGATGGCAAGTACCCGCAGAGATTGAAGGTTGCCTGTGGAAATGGACTGCGTCCAGAAATCTGGGAGGAGTTCCAGAAACGATTCAACATTGATAAGATCATCGAAGTGTATGCGGCCACAGAGGGAAACTTTGGCTTCATTAACTTTGAAGGGAAGGTGGGGTCCATTGGGAGGTACCCCTGGATAATGAGGGTAGGTGCTTCTCATTATTTCTTCTCCCACTATGTCTGTAGACAGAACAGAATGATGAAAACAAACAAACAAACAAACAAACAAACAAACAAACAAACAAACAAACAAACAAACAAACAACCAACCCTAGACCCTTTCCCTGACCCTAATCTTAACCTACATCCTGGACCTTATCCTGAGCCTCTCCCCATAACCCTTACCCTAATTTACTATTACCTATCATTATCAGTATTTGGGGGGGGGGGGGGGGGGGTGGGTAATTGTCCTCAGGGGATAATTGTCCTGATACACTCGTGATGAGTACATGTATACAAATAGCAATATACAGGGTTAATCTTGCTGGTAGGTGGCATGATACTGTATACACTCTTAATAGCAAGTCTAATTTTTTGCAAATCAAGACTTTCACACAGTTTCATGAGTGGTGAATTTCATGATCATGGAGTACAGTAATGAATCCAAAAGTGTACTCGTGCACATCACATTCTTGACTGCTTTAAGAGTTGATATTGTTATAGCGTGTTGTGAAATTTGCAATTAGTGCCTGACGTGTGAAATTAGAGAAAACTAGAAAAGCACTCTGAGAGCGCAGACCTCCGCCAAGCATGCAGCTCATTTCCACCACTGATCTTGTTCTTCTATTGAGACATCAGTGATTTCCACCCATACGTACCACTAGTACTAGTAGTCACCCCATTTCCCAATATAGAAGCCTTTGTTACGTCATAAACCCTAAGCTGCACGGTGCGCCTCGCCCCAGCAGAAACCAGGGCACGCACTTTAGTGCGCGCTTGCAAATCTCAAATACGTGCAGCCTGAACTCCCAAGTTCATTGACCCTACCTCCCAAAATATTAAAAGTCCATCATGAATTCCACCAAAATTCTTGGATCACTACCAAAAGTTAATCGTTTGTTACTTGTGTCATTCTCAACCTTTCCTGCAAGTTTCATCCCAATCCGTTCACTACTTTTTGAGTTATTTTGCACACAGACAAACGAATGAACTAACTAACGAACTACTGTAACTAACAAGCAAACCAACGGTAACGAAAACATAACCTCCTCCCTTGGCGGAGGTAATAAAAACTTCACAGAATATACAGCTTATTTGTAAACAGTATTGTATGTATGTAGATTTCTAGAAGGTCAGTGACTGTAGCTGTAACTGTGTGCATTTCATATGGTTGCTCCATCTCAGAAACTTCTGGACAATATTGAGCTTGTGGAGTACGACTATGCGTCTGGTGAACCAAGACGGGGCAAGAATGGATTCTGTGTCCCTGTACCAATGGGTTTGTGATGTTTCCTCATGTACCTTTAATATCTGTTTCTAATCGGTCCTATTGTCAGTTGCCTGCATCGGAATAATTCTCGGATTATTAAAGTGCACTAGACATATTCATTTTCTTCACTGAATGTAAGGAAACTATATGCTAAACTTATGGACATGCCGGCATGTTTATATGTGTTTTAATGGACATGTGAGCTGTAGCAAGAGATTTTTTTTTTTTTTTTTTTTTTTTTGGGGGGGGGGGGGAGGGGGAGGGGATGTGACATGGTTTTTACATTCCGTGACTTTCACCATTTTGGAGTCACAGATTTGCATTAAATTTGCCTATTCAGGTAATGTGAAATGCTTTCATATCAGGATATAGAGAGTACCGGTATGCCAAGAAGATGAAGACTGCTTTTGAGCAGATTTTTAAAGTGAATTACCACTCTGTGTGTATTTTGAAACTTGCTGTAATGTATTTTTCTCTTGTTCCTTTCAGTTGTTAGCCCCATAGACTTTAGAGTATATAACACAAAGTCTCCTATGTGTGAATGTTTCTGTGTTTGAGATTCTTGACATGCCATGCATTTGTAGTTGTTTTATTCCTTTTAACTGTGTTTTTGTTTTTGTTTTTTTCTTGTAACTGCAGGTCAGACAGGCCTGGCCCTGTTCAAAGTGGACAAAGAGAACCCCTTCACTGGCTACAAAGGTCTGAGGAAGATGAATGAGCGGAAGATTGAGAGAGGTGTGAAGGTCAAAGGTGACGTCTACTTCAACACGGGGGACCTCTTGAGGATGGACGAAGAGGACTACGTCTATTTCATGGACCGAGTTGGAGACACATTCAGGTACGCCTTGGAAGACAGCAGAGAAAGAGTAAAAATGATAGTGAAGTGGAGAGAGAATAACAGTTTGCATTTTCAAGGTTAATGCTACAAGTCATACTTTTGTTTTGCTTTTTTAAAGGTATCTTATAGAAAATGGGTTTTGTCACGGACCGAGTCTGGATATAGTTGGGTCCAGTCTAGAAGAGAGTAGAGAAAAAGTGTGGGGTGAAGTAGGAGACGTGACAGAGAAGTGTGAAACATTTTCCCTTTTCTTAGTCCAAGCCCTAGCTGTAGCAAGATTTCACATATTTGTGGCTTGTAGCAAGATCAAACAAAAGTAAGGTAGTCCCAGTCCAGTTTACGTGTCATATTTTCATAGTTATGAAAATATTATATATTACTACCCTTATTATGCATTTATTTATTTGTTTATTTATTTGTTTAGTTATTTATTCACATATTTGTTTGTTCGTTCATTCACTCATTCACTTATTCATTCATTTACTCATTTATTCATTCGTTCGTTCGTTCGTTCGTTCATTCGTTCATTCATTCATTCATTCATTCATTCATTCACATTTTAATCCACTAGGTAAGACCTCTCATGTAGGGTAACAGGTGTGGGAGTAGTGTGTTTTGAGCTGTCTGGAAGAATTGGCCAATGAAGATGACATCGTAGAGAATTGTATGATGAGCATATTTGAGTCTCTGATTTAGGATACCTCAGCTGTGTCAGAGTTGTGAAGTTTGAGCAGATCAAAGAAGGATATCCTCACCTGGGATGGCCTGTTCATTTCATGTTGATAGGATCATATTTCCTCAGTATTTATGTGATTGTGCTATCCCTTATGGATCCTTCAGGGCGATCATGACTTTTGCTGCTCAGAAAAGGTAGAAACAGTTTTGTTTCTGCTTTTTCTAATTCAAGTGACTGACTTCAGAAGTTTCTTGGTGGTCCTTAAATAGTATTTTTTGCAGTTATGTTTGTTCTTTTCTCTCTCTGCAGGTGGAAGGGTGAAAATGTGTCCACAATGGAAGTCTCTCAAGTTCTCAGTTCTTTTCCGGCTATCATGGAAGCCAATGTGTATGGTGTTCAAATACCAGGTAGGCTATATTCAAGGGAAACTCCGCCCGTATGTTGACTTCAGCATGTACACACGTCACTTTTGAAGAGATGCCATTTTTAACAGTTTTGATCTAATGCAACCGAATTCTTATGCCACCACTGTAAGATTGCCTTCTTTTCCATTGAAAATGTGCACACAAGTGCATTTCTCTTGAAGTTGCAGTCACAACAATATCATCCTTTGTCCTGTTCACAAATTGAAGATCCTCCCTTTAACCTGTTGAGGACAGTTTGATTTTGCTACAACACTCATTTCCCGTAGAAGCTTGCACGAGAATACTCGGGACTTGTCCTCAATTGGTGAAAACTCAGCAAACCCCTCTATTCATAGTGCTTGTGTTTGCTAATAAGATGCTTTTCACCCACAACAACACAATACAAGTGACTCCCATTGTATCGAAGTCCTCAGGACCGATAGTGTTCTGTTGTTGTATCAACATTTTGTTATAACTGAAGGGAATTTTGCACCGTAGACCATAATGATGGTAAGATTAGGATCTTAGATTTTCGCTCCATTGTAACAAAATTTCTTTACAACAGTGTTTGTTGTAATGGGTGTGCCCTGTATGTTTATCACAAAGTGATTGCATGTGCTGCAGAAGTTGATCATCTTTGATGTGCTGATTTTGAAGTGACCAAGTTGTTGCCCTTGATGTGACAGCTTGGTAGATAATTGCATGAAAAGTGTGGCCTTTGCATTGTTTTCGAACTGTCGAGAAGTACCCATTATTATCATCAAGAATAAGGCTTTCTAACTGTCCATTATGCACAATGTAGGCAAGGATGGCCGCGCAGGCATGGCTGCTATTGTACCACATGAGGGCATGAAGGTGAACATGCGAGACCTGTACGCTCACGTCACCTCCCAGCTGCCGGACTACGCCTGCCCCAAGTTCCTACGCGTCATGGCCCAGCTGGAGATCACGGGCACGTTCAAACACAAGAAGACAGAACTTGTCAAGCAGGGCTTTGACATGCACTCCATCGACGACGAGCTGTTTGTCATCGACCCTGTGGAGAAGGCCTACACCCCACTGACCAGCAGGCACATTCAGGCCATCATGAGTGGACAATCAAAACTTTAAACTTTGGTCAAACATGGATCATTAACTCGCTACATCAGAGCATGCGATGCCAGGAATGCTGGACTGCTTTATGCAAGGTACACAGTAACTTAATTAGTCAGAATGGCCGCAACTTTTTCTTTGCCCTTGTACCAATGCATATTACATTGTAGAGAAAGTTGGAGTCCATGTTCCTACAGATTTCCAGTAATATAATGTGTAAACATTTTTCTTGTTTGAACTTTCACTTTCACAGGGAAAGTCACAATTTTGAAATGAATCTGAATTGTGCTCTTTCACGAAAATCTTTACAATCTGAAGGGCATATGGGGTAGCAAGAAAGCTTTAAAAGGTAATGAGATTTACAAACATGAGAAGACAATGGGTAAAGATAAATCTAAACTTAATCCCATGCTTTATCAGAGCAAAAGCGTACATACATCAGTGCCAGACTTCAGCCATGATCTGGTTCGTCAGTGTTTATGTCATAGTGAAAGACAACAGATTTGAAGTTTGCAACTTCTCTGTGCTGTTGTTTGTGTATCTGTACAATGCCAAGCATGCACTGAATGTATTGCATCAGCAATTGTGTCAGAAGCTACAGCTGGGGAGTAGATTGAACATGTGGGAACTTACGTGAGGGTGCTATGGTATAGTGAACGAGACTACTGGAGTTCAAACACGGGTCCCGAGTTCAAATCCCACGAAGTGCTTACATCCGTGGACAAGTTTTTCCAGGATGTCCCTCTCTACCTGGGTGCATATCAAATAGGTACCTGGTAATGCTAGGGTGACGGTTAATTGCAGGGCCCTCTGGTAAAGCAGCGGCAATGCTGAAGAGGCCACCCTGGGTAGATAAGGCCATGTTATTGTATCATAATTATTACCCTTGGTGAGCTTAAGAGGGTAGGAAATATTGTGCCAACATGTGGATGAGTAAATCCATGCAATATATAAGTGTGTGAAAGTAGAAATGGATATCATTGGTTTCAGAAGGGGAAAAAACCCAACAAGAATCATATGTTTTCTAAACTCAGCACTTTTCATGGGCAATATCGCACGACTGATTACGGAATCAGACTATACTCCCAATGACATGCAAATCAAAATAATGGTATGTGCTGGGTTTTTCCTTAATTAACCCGTTGAGGACGGACTGATTTTGTAATAACACTCATTTCCCATAGACAATTGCCCGAGTATACTTGGGACTCGTCCTCATCGGGTTAAAGGGATAGTACAGTTTTGGTTGAGATGAGAATTAGGCTTTTCAATTTTCGCAAGATACCAAGAAAACACTTATGATATAGTACAGAGCCTACCATTTTAAGAGGAATTCAAAGTTTATTTGATGAAAATCGGGTTTGGAATAACTGAAACATCCAAAAACAAAGTAAAACAAAGCGATCAT
Organism: Diadema antillarum; assembly: GCF_040938485.1. Lineage (NCBI taxonomy): Eukaryota > Metazoa > Echinodermata > Echinoidea > Diadematoida > Diadematidae > Diadema > Diadema antillarum. Next base: position 161,675 of record NW_027272869.1, on the reverse strand, counting down.
TACAAAGTGTGGGTCCCACACTTTACTAGAATCATTCTTTTATGGATATCTCAGCCATTTCAAAACCAATTTTTATCAAATAAACGTTGAATTCCTCATAAAATTGCATGCTCTTTCATATTTCATATTTCATATTAGATTTCTCATTATCTCACCTAAAAATGTTAGAAACCGGAAATTAGGTCTCAACCAGAACTGTACGATCCCTTTAATGTTTAAATTTCATGGCCATTTTTGTGGTTTTTGATTGTTCAGCTCTTATTCTCTTCATTATACAATAATTATAAAGCAACTGCATTGAAAAAGTAATAGCTTGTGTAGTAATGTTTGTGTGTGTTGTAAAATTATCAATTCTGTTGCACTGTCTTCAAGTACTAACAAGTATACTTTCATGGAGTTGCGCCATATTGGCAAGAAGACATAGTAATTGGCAATAAGCTTGTGATGTTTTTAATATGCATATATGTGTAGTTATATCACCTAGCCGGAAGACCCAGTGATGTACAGTGTATAATGTTGCCAAGCTGTCGTGGTATATAAAGGCTAGTGGTTGAAAAAAAATCAATTATATTTAAAGATTTCTGAAACTAGGTGTGGTTGCAAAACTGCCCTCCATTTTGAACAGTATTCCTGAACAAGCACGAACAAAAACAGGGGAGAACTTGCTCCAACATTCATTGACTATATTACTGTAATAGTGTACATTATATACAAGATGTCATTTCTATTTTACAAAATGAGATATGAAAACTAGGATTGCAAAGAACTTGTATGTAAGAATTGCTTCATGTAATTTTGTCACATGTGTAGTGCAAGCTGTATTCCTTAATAGATCGTACCGTTATGATGGTAGTGACAAATCTTCTTCATATAATGTGAACTGTTTAAGTGAAATTTGTTTTTCTGTACACAGTTGACTTGTGAAACATGAAGTACATTGTCTATAATATTACAAACTCTCTGTGTAGGAAACTGCATTCTCCAGCACAAAGTAATAATACATGTATATTATATTTTCTCTCTATTCGATTATTTTGAAATCTGAGTTCAGTTCACAAGATTGCAGATAACTTTGTGCCAATCGAGGCTCTCTTTGGACTTGGGTCTTGAGAAACTTGTTGCACACGATATACAGTAGGAGTCCAGTGGGCACGTGTCTGAAAGAGGTGATCTGTATATTTGCTGGGTTAGATATTTATGCTCCAGACACAAGACTGTGACTGAAATAAGCTAAGATGCTGTAATGATCCGGAGATTGTACCCTCGTGAGCCTGAGGAAAGATGTGCCGTAAGCAACTGCTGGAAAATGTTAAACATTGAAGAAATACACTAATGTATGCCCGGAAAGATATTTGACATGGAAGGACAAATAGCCCAAAGTTTTAGATTGTATGTTCGTCCATAGTTTCATATGTCGCATCTATCCACATATTCATCTGTTCATATGTTCACACGCTCATCTGTTTTTCTGTTCATAAATATGTCACATACACGAATGTTCATCTGTTTATATGTTCATATGTTCATCTGATTTTCTGTTCATCTGCCCATATGTCGCGTCTGTCCATTTGTTCATCTGTTCATATTTTCATTTGTTCATATGCTCATCTGTTCCTCTGTTCATCTGTCCATATGTCGCATCTGTCCATGGTATGTTTATTTGTTCATATGTCCATCTGTTTTTCTGTTCATCTGTCCGTATGTCACATCTGTCCATGTGTTCATGTGTTCATTTGTTCATACGCTCATATGCTCATCTGTTCCTCTGTTCATCTGTCCATATGTCGCATCTGTCCATGGTATGTTTATTTGTTCATATGTTCATCTGTTTTTCTGTTCATCTGTCCATATGTCACATCTGTCCATGTGTTCATCTGTTCATTTGTTCATACGCTCATATGCTCATCTGTTTTTCTGTTCGTCTGTCCATATATCGCATCTGTCCATATGTTCATTTGTTCATATGCTCATGATATGTTCATATGCTCATGTTCATTTATGTCCATATGTCACATCTGTCCATATGTTCACTTGTTCATATGCTCATCTGTTTTTCTGTTCATACGTTAATCATATTATGTTCATATGTCCATGATAGGACCACTTTGGGTAACCCAAACAACTTTGGGATGATTCAATGCTGACTAGTATGGGGATGGGTGTACAGAGAAGAACCAAGGCCACAAAGTCACGAGTCACTCATGGTTGAATAAGAATTCAAGTTTTGAATTTTGCACAGCTGCCGCGTAATGTAATTTAAGTTAGCTTCAATCAAAGTTGGTCGAAGGAAAACAAGAAATCTGTTACAGCCGACAGTTTTTGAGATCAGGTTTTGAAATCAGGTAAGGTCATTGTAATGCTGAAGCTCTGAGCTAGATACATATAAGGTCAGGGGTCAGAGACCAAGGCCAAATTTGAACTCTGAGATGTCACCGTGCTATAGAGAAACGTCAGACACGAACACTATTCAACTAATGGACGTAACCGTATACTGCGACGTGACTATGAATTAGCATGAACGTACTACTAAGTAGATGTTGCAACTTCCAAAAGGACAGAGGTCAAAAGGGAAAAACGAGGCATTTGGCAAACATGTCTATTAAAGTCAGCTTTTATGGAGGCAATCACTCACCATTACAGAGGACTCGTATGTCAAACCTGTCCCTTGCAATATCATGTCGATCTATGTCTCTGTTTCTGAATATATTTGCTTGTTTGTTTTGTGTTTTGAGGAAACATACCGAGACTGGATTACGGTGTTATTGTGAACTATGCATCTGTTGTCTTACAAGCTATTGCTGGGGTTTTCGTTTTTAATGTATGCACTCACTGAGACTATGAACAAAAGAAGCAGTCTGAAATTTTTTGAAGAATCAAGGCCTGTGAATACAGCGTCAAGGTTCGTGAAGTTTTACTTCATTTTTACGAGAATGTATTGTGTTCATCTTCAGTTCACATTATATATCTGCAACATTGTACATAATATATTATGATAACTACTGAGAAGAAACCACCAGACTACGCGAGTAGACTGCGAATGTTGTACATGTATCCCGCAGGTGATTTGCATACTCTCCCAAATTAAAGATATCATTCCTTCGAAATAAAGATTTTAATGAAACTGAAACCATCCCTTGCTGTACATTACTTTCTGATAATCTATTGTGGTCAAATAACTTTTGTCCTCATGATTAGTGAGTGGTTAGAGTCAAAATACAGTGCCAGTGAACGACAAATTGATGAATGAGAGATCATGTAGCAACGTATTACCTACATTACATACGATTCTTAATGAGTTTGCGGACTTTTTTTTTTTCCGGAAGAGCAAGATAATAAATTTATCTTGATGGGGGCCGGGTATATGACAGAAGGAGAAAGACTTTTTTTTCTTGTCTGAGTTTAAAGACTATACAGTAGTAGTATTCGTTTATCCTGTTATAGTTTGGGTGCCAAAGTCAGATTTTGAGCCTCGCCTTGTTTTACTGTCTGCCCGATTTTTGTTTTGCTTTTTGTTTTTTTAATGGTTTTTACTCTTTCGAGGGTACTGAATCCGAATCTAGATGATGCAACTCTTGCATCATTGAGGGTTTTGAGATATTCAAAATGGCCACCAAAGTGGCGGCTATTAATCTGAAATTTATATATTTTTTCTTATGAATAGTGGAAAATGTAAACAAAAATAAAGTTTTACCTTATTTGGAGGATGGCGAATCCGACATTGGATCATGCAACTTTTGTATTCTTGAGCATTTTGAGATACACGTACATATTCAAAACAAGGTTCAGCCTCTGACACCCACACTATAAGTAATGACTGTATTAACTAAAATCAACATAGATATTTGAGTGGTGTTGCGTGGTGTTTAACTTTAACTTTGAAAACTGATTGAGGGATCGCTTATCTTGGTGAACTTCAGCACCAATTGCGATGTTCTTAGTGTGTCTGTGGGTGCGTTTTTATTTTGTTTGTTTGATTTTTATTTTTTTTTTGTGGGGGCGTACCCAGTGCAAGTGCGTATACCTGTTTCTAGCAGTGGTATGAGGTAAAGTGATGCAAACGAGTATGGTATGTATATGATATAAGTTTATCTGCTCATACCTTTCATTCATGTTAAACTACAGTTCTCTTTTTTTTATAGAGCATTCCTCTAGTATCCATCAATGTCTCCGACCGTAGAAATCATTCAATGCTATATTTTTTTTGTGTGTGATCATGTCCCCTGAGCTGACAGTTCATTTCCATCTATGTATTATATATCTCTCTTTTTTACTTGTTTGCGTACGAGAATAGTACTACTTGAAGTGTTTACTGTGCGCTTACACCATGAAGACCGTTCAAAGTACAGACCCTTTTAGCTAAAGGAGACTAGATGAGAGTATGTGTACACTGTACGTGACAATGACAAAACCGGTGTGCTAGTCCTATAGAGGAGTTGGGAGGTATTTATAAGAACAAGGATTTAGCTGGAGTCGAATTTACGCTTTTACATTGAGCTAGTTGGCAAGTGACTGCCAACAGTCACAAGAGCGTTTATCGATATCGTAATCGTGTAAACGAAATACAAGAGTGACCTTTAGAATCTCATCTTTAGGCAGTCAGGGTTTCTGTTATTATTGACCCCGCTTCAGCCGATGGTAAAACACTGGTACCCCAGTGGTGCAAACGCGCAATTTGACTTCCATTGTTGGAGACGTACCTGATGTATTGTGTTGAGGAAGCTGGAACAGGAGTTTTATCTTTCAAGCACGTGTAGATCGCTAAAAACTAAGGACAGAACTCTAACATGGCGTCATCTTGGAGTGCCGGCCAGAGGGCCGCAGCCATCGCAGCCGTGTCCATCCCATCTGGATATGCCTGGCTTCGATGGAAGTACCCGACCTTATTGTCTGACGTGGAACAAATGCGCCGCATTATGAAGTTCTTTAAAACGCTTGAAAACCTTGATAAGGAGAGAATTTCCGTCCCTGAATTCTTCGAGAAGTACGCGAAGGAGACTCCCAACCATCCCTGCATCCTGTACCGAGAGGAATCGTACAGTTATGCCGACGTGTCCCGCAAGGCAAGCATGACGGCGCGGTGGATCAGCGGTTCGGACCCCAGCTTGAAGAAAGGTGACGCGGTGTGCGTCCTGCTACACAACGGGCCGACGTTTTTGTGGACGTGGTTGGGACTGTTGAAGCTGGGCGTCATTTCGAGCCTTATGAATTACAACCTCCGTGGAGCTACACTTCTGCACTGTATACGAACGAGCGAAGCCAAGAAACTCATCTTTGGTTCAGGTTTGCTGTTTTGAAAGTACTGTAATACTTGTAGCTCAGTCAAGTGATATGAGGCCAGTACCCATATCATAACCCTCCCCTTTCCAACAAAGAATGGCCAAACGTCACCAAAAACATTACATCTGCAACAAGACTGTTTAGCTACAGATCATCAGCTTTGATCATTTCGTTTGTTTGTTCACTCGTACAGTATGTTTTGCTAATTAGCAGCAATTTTTATAACTTAGTGCTGCTGTAAATGATCTGTCAGAGCCCAGATCTTGTAAGCCAAGAATCTATTGTGAGAGCCGAAGTTGCCGAAACATCAAACACAGACATGACATAGAGAAAAGCCAGTGTGTAAATGTTCAAACACACACTTCAGATATGGTAGTTTCTTGTTTACGTATCGCATCGATCCCCCGCTACCCCCCCCCCCCCCCCCCCATCCACGAAGATGGACTTGCTATTCACACTTCTGCGTTTTCATTGATTGGATTTTTAGATATGTCTTTAACTTGAACTTACAGAAAGAAGTTCAGGGAGTGAATAATGTGAAAAGCTACCACCACAGAGGTTTCATTCTAGTCTTCGGCTACAGGACGCTCTACTCTGCCACAGTGTGGATTCGAAAAGTGCACACATGTACATGACTATTGTGTAGACACATTCACATTTACACACGAATCAGTAGACTGAGATCATAGCAATTCTGTGTCCCATCGTAATATTTCCATACTCTGATTTGTGTCGACCACAGAGTTTCTTTCCGCCGTGTGCGACATCTTACCCGATCTCCGCGACCTGGGCATCGACCTCTGGATGGTCAACGACACGGGCATAGAGGACATGTCGCCGCCGAACGATTTGGTAACCATGGATATCGACACCGTATCCGACGATCATTACCCTTCGGTCCGTATTGAGAATCTCACAGACGTGGCTTCGTACATCTTTACATCTGGAACAACGGGTACGAGGAGGAAATCAAGCTTAGAGGAGTTTGTCGACAGGAGCTCCTTTTGTTCCTTACAAAAAAAAGTGAAACGATGTTAAGTGCATGCCAGGGTTAGTCAGAGGTAACTTTGATAACCACCATGCTTGCCATTTGAGTCAACAATGACATTCAGGAAATTAAGTGATTCGACCGAGGGGCCTACTAGCTTGCAAGACTTTGTACCTTTCCTTTTTATCTTTAACTGAAGGATCATAGAACGTAGGTCGAGATCGTTTGGCAAAAGACGCTCAGAAGTGCACTATATAATACAGCTGACAGGACGCTGGATTTATATCTAACAACCAATCCTGAATTTTGGACATGTTGGCGTTGTTTCAGTTTGAGTCTTATATCCACTCACCTGGTGACACTTCGTTCATCCTAGGCTAAATTCAGCGGCAACCTTGCAAGTGCACTTGCTCTTATGGAGGACATATCAAGTTTTTCAACGTCATGTTAGGCATACCTAATAGTGCTACTAACTACTGTTCACCAAATTCTTAATTAAATAATGAAAATGATGTATTCATTAATTTTTGTATTCAGTTATTCATCATTAGTATTGTAAGAAATGTAATTTAATTTTATGTTTATTGTTAAAATCATTTTTATTATCATCATCATCATTGGTGTTGAATTTTTATCATAATGTTAACCTACTGAGGTATAACAATCGTGTGTTTGATTCAACCCCTCCCCCACAATACCAGGGATGCCAAAACCGGCTGTCATACCTCACTCGAAACTTGTGGGTGCGGGAATCTTTTACCATTTGTACAGCCATCTTTCAGCAGAGGATGTATACTACATTTCACTCCCATTGTATCACTCCGCGGCGCTCCTCGTCGCTGTATGTGGCAGCTGGATGAAAGGTAATTTCATTATCCTGTTCAACCTTTATTTAAAAAAAAATAGAAAAAATTGTATTTTCCCCTCCATCAAGCTGTCCATACTTGGCAGTATTACAGTGCTGTCTTTTTGACGGAAGAACCATACGTCCAAAAACAGTTTATGTAAGAACATTCATAGGGAAGATTTAGTATTTTATAGAATTGTTTGTATCTTTACAGTTCATCGCATCTAAGCTACTCAGGTACCATCTCATATATCTAACGATGTAGGATATAGAATCTACTAATGTATATAGGGAATGGATAACATGAAGCTACAACTGTAACTCCATGGTTATAAATTTGATCCAAAGGGTTAACGAAGATCCTCACCTATCATGAGGAGTGTTTTATACCTTCTGCTCCAAACAAAGATTTTCATGTAATAGTTTTGATTATAATTCCTCCCTCCTTTACTAAATGCACGATTCAGGTTCCACAATAGCTGTATCCCGGAAGTTTTCTGCCAGCCGATTCTGGGACGACGTACGGAAGTACAGGGTTACTATCTTCCAGTACATCGGCGAAATATGCCGCTACCTGCTGGCTCAACCACCGGTACGTTGCTATATACGACAGCGGTAGATTTCCGTCTTAAGCTTCTGAAGACAACCCTGTTTACATTATTCTATAATTGTACAGCGAGTTGTTGAAATGGTCCGGGGAAAAAAGAAGGTGGGGAAGATGTCGAAGAAAATCATAAGAACAATGAAGTAATAGGGTATAATGAGAAGGAAAATGAAGAAGGGGATAATGCATCAATATGAAATGCGGGAAATGGAATAGAGAAGACTGGTCGGTAGAAGAATGGAGTTGAAACAGATTTGACGAAGAATATTAAATCATTATCATCATTATTATTAAAGAATAATGTGAACTCAGGAATGATAAAGAATCAAACCCTATTTTGTGACCGATAATTGAAAATTACTTTATCGTAATGCTTATGAAAAAAAAAAAATGCATTAATGTTTTTCTACCCGCAGAAAGACAACGACGGGAAGTATGACAGACCGTTACGTGCAGCCGTCGGGAATGGTCTCCGCGTCGAGATCTGGAAAGAGTTTCAGACGAGATTTAAAATCGGCCAGATTTTTGAGTTCTACGGAGCTACGGAAGGCATATTCACGTTCGTCAACTTCGACGGACGTTTTGGGACCGTGGGAAAATATTCATGGATAATGAGGGTAAATCCTCGCACGGAATCGCACAGACGGATTTTCATAAGAATCATAAATTGGGGAAAACATGTCTTGTGAACGAAACTACTTAATTAGGAAGTTGGAAATTGAAAGTTCACTTTATCATTGTTCTCAAAAAAAAGAAAGAAAAAAGATTTCGAGATTGCATTAATTGTCATTGTCATGCCAGGTATACAGCAGTCACTGTTTCAACGATTGCGTTGAAGTCTGAAACTGATACTGCAAGAGCATTCACACACAAAAAAATAATAATAAGATCGATAATGGCTTGATATACTGGTCTTCTAAAGTCATCCAAAACGTTGATGCCACAAGAAAAATATAATTTGAGTGGAGTTGTCATCCAATCACGCATGACTTCTTCTTCTTCCAGGTTAGCAACCGCAATCAACAAAGATAATTATTCTGTCACTTTTGTAGAGAGATTGGCAGTGCACTTTGCAGAAATTTTGATAATTAGCTTTGGTTTTAATTGATAATTGCAAATAAGGGACTCAATTTCAATAAACTTAAAGAAAGTAATTAAAGAATACTATTATTTTTTCATACTGGTATTTATACTATTTACACAGTACTGTTACTTTGATAACACTGCTCTCCTGCAACTCTCATACCACATCGATATCCAATGAGGTTTCTTGAAATAACCATATAAATCAGATTAAATGATTCGTTTTTTTTTCCTCCTGCATGTAGGCCTAGGTTATCTTGACCTCAATTCAAATAAAGAATTCATTCATCTCAACAGAAAGGCTGTTTGGTATACTAGTGTTTGCTTATTACCTCAGTGAAAGATTGTTCTTTTTCATGTCTTTATGTTTTTATCTTTTACATGGCAATGTTATGTATTAGATAACGTCGACGTGATAACATGTTGCCTTCCGTATTAATTACTCTCTGCACTGACACATGTGTTTTTATATTAACTATAGAGATTCTTCGACAACATTGAAATCGTCGAGTATGACTTTGCCAGCGGAGAACCAAAGCGAGACAAACATGGAATGTGTATTCGTGTACCCACAGGTATGTCATAATCCACGTAGCATTTTAACAAGGCATTCAGGCCAAGCGTTCGTTTAAACAACCAAAGGCAAATATGAAAAGATGGGCGGGTTTAAAGACTGACCAGACGACCGTTCTCATTCGTTGTTTTTTTTTTTTATGCAATGTTCAGCCTTGAATCTAATAGGTCACTGCTACAAGACACTGGAGAAGAGAGCTTCCTTTTTTTGTATCATAAGCCCTCTAAGATCTGAATAGACAGTTGATAGAGATCATAATAACAGACTAAAGAGGAAAACTATAACTAGTCTGAAGGCACTAAATTGCCTAATATGTTGCACACTAATTCCAAACGGAACCAACCAATTCTTGATCTTGCGGCCAATCGGAGACGATGCCCAAGTGTGGATTGAGTAAATGCAGCCATTTAATAGAACTCATCAGTTCAGTTCGAGGAAAATCAAGCAATCTGTTCGAAAGTTATGAATATATCACGTTTCGGTGCCGCCATCTGTGAATGAAAAAAGCGACAAAAAGTTCGTGACGTCACCGCGGGAGAACGATCTGAATGAAAATTTAAAGTGAATTAATTAAACGTTTTTTCATCTTTCTAGCATTATTAAAGAGCACTTGACTTATCACTTTCAGAAGGCAGAGGGAATTATCATTTACCTTAACATTTTTGTCAGTGACTTTAACTTAAGTCAGGGCAAATGTACTTTTCATAAAATAATGAAATTGCATGGGAAACTATCTACATAATTTCTTTATCCTTGTCCGGCAGTGACGTCACGAACTGTTGTAGCAGGGATGGCGGCTCAGAAGTTTTAAAGATTCATAACTTTTGAATTACTTATCAGTTTTTCTGATGTGTGCTACTAATATTGCTGCATTCATTCAACCCACATGTCATTACCTCCGCCAAGGAAGGAGGTTATGTTTTCGTTAGTATACCGTTTGTTTGTTTGTTTGTCCTTGTGCAAAATAACTCAAAAAGTAGTTAACGGATTAGAATGAAACTTGCAGGAAAGGTTGAGAGTGACACAAGTAAGAAACGATTAATTTTTGGTAGTGATCCGAGAATTTTGGGGGAATTTATGAAGGATTTTTGATATTTGGGCAGGTAGTCGAGTCAATGAACTTGAGGGTTTATGAAGTTACAAAGGCTTCTAGATTGGGAAATCTGACGACTTTCAGCACACAATGCTATATAAGTATGTATGGGTGGAAATCACTGATATCTCTATGATGGAAGCACAAGATCAGTGGTGGAAATGGGCTCCATGCTTGGCGGAGGTGTGCGCTCTCAGAGTGCTTTTCTAGTTATATTGTGTATATCATTCCCCTTTAACTGAAGAAAAAAACAAATCTTGTGCGTGGTCGTTCCAACTACAGTAGAGGAGACATTAGTCGAAACTCCTTCCACCCTATTCGAGCAAACTGTCAGATGGGAACTACTTCCTTTCGCGTAAGCCACGAAGAGGGGCCTTATGTCAAACAGAAAACGGATAAATCCTTTTGAGAATTTAGTCGCTCTGATAACCGACCTGTTCAGATTCCGAGCAGAAATCTAAAGGCAGGCCGCCATAATCCAAAAAAAGCGCATTGTTAACTCATCCGTCCTTCATTTGAATAAAACTTCTTTATACAATAATTTATTAGGCCTATGTAATAATGGATCGTGGTCTCCCAATTGTTTTACATAACGAATAAAGGGGAGCCTGGACTGCTGCTGATGAAGATGCTTGGCAAGATACAGTTCGCCGGCTACAAGGGCAAGCGTGAGATGTCCGAGAAAAAGATCGTAAGGAACGTAAAGGTGCCAGATGACATGTATTTCAACTCTGGTGACGTCATGCGAATCGACAGTGAAGGTTACGTCTACTTCCTCGACAGAGTCGGAGACACTTTCAGGTGGGAAGATAAGATTTTCGCGACGCGGACGTTCAGAGAAAAACAACAACAACAACAAAACTTCTGCGCTTGCGCAAAATCGCTTATCAAAATCGATCTGTTTATTAGTAAGTCCTAAATCTCGCTCTATCCGAGTTTTTACTCCGCGTTCTGGGCTATGTTTTCTTTCGCTCAATATTCACGGCGGAGAGAGCTATTTAATGCACTGATCATAAATTATGGAGGCGTCATTTATTTCATAGGTTGGGCCCTTGCGCGATCTGAATCTTCTTTGCAACACGACGCAGGGAGAGAATGGCCAACGCAATCGTCGTCTTAAACGCCCGCGTCGCAGATCTAGTACTCCATTCCATAGACATTAAGATTTTTATCTCATAGGTCACTCATCATAAGCAGTAAGCAGAGATTGTTGCTTCAGACTACCCGCCGAAATGTATCTGATCGCAGTCTGATGAAGCCGACTTGGTTGGTCGAGCCTCAGATAGGTGTCGGACATAATATCGCGCGTGATCTTCGTCGGTCGATCTGTCTTATCGGATCTACGCTCGACATGTCTGACGCTGGCATGGTTGTCGACCAACACGAGTCAGATTCATAGGACTGCGATCCGATACACTCCGGTGGGTGGCCGGAAGCGATAAACTTAGCCCCCGATGAGTGGCCGATGAGAGATAATCTCTGTGGAATGGAGGTATAAAGCTCCCAATGGAATTGACGGGTTTGTAAATATGTAAATAAGTTAGATGATGATGTCATGGGGGGGGGGGGGTTCATGTTTAATTATGCCCCAGTCTCAAATCGTAGAATATCTGACTGATCACTATTTTGAAGCTATTTAGGCAGGTATAGCATTAAGTTTTATACTCTTGAAGCAGATCTATGGCAAGATGTGAGGTGATAGCATCGTCAACTCGAACGTTTACATATTCATATTAACTATTGTTGATTGTTGATGCAAATTGTTTTGCAGATACTAGTAGAACTTCGCAATTAAAAAAATATAATCCCTAAGTTTCATGCGGTATTGATCAAATTTTCTCTGTTGTGCTTACAAAATTATATGCTTTGTTTTTCCTCCTTACTCTTTCTTTTTGACTCCATCTTTCTTTTTCCAACTAATTTCAGCTGGTCCGAAATCAAATATCTCACCCTTTCCTCGTCTTCATTTCTTTTTTTTTAAACATAACCGATTCCTGCTGTAATGTAGAATGACACGTTTATAAAAAAAAATTTCATTCTCCTGTGTGTGTTTCTGTCTTTATGTCCTAGATGGAAGGGAGAAAATGTGTCCACTTTTGAGGTATCGCACGTCCTTAGTTGTTTTCCTGTCATCGAGGAAGCTAACGTGTATGGCGTACATGTGCCAGGTATGTAGAAGGAAATAAGTATACAATCAGCACACGAATCAAAACCACGCAGAACCTGTCTTCGCAAACTTACGATGAACATAGTGAAGGTATTATGCTTTAAGTCGTAAGTCGCGAAGACTGAATAAAGTGGTTGATTGAGCGTTGGAAATAATGATGTATCTTTAGTGTCTCGAGCGCCGTAACGTGAGGTTTGGAGCTATTATAAGCTAACATGTAATAGCAGGAACATGCACAATATCATACCTCAAACCGAGAACACTCTTTCATTGCATGAGAAGATTGACGAGGGCATATAACGCATTACCGAGCCAGCATAATGGGAACCTACGTTGGTTTTTGAAGACCTTTTTTTTAAATCCCTTTTTCATGTTTGTGACTGGGCAACTGACATCATGACGTGTAATTATCGTAGGGGGCAGTATGTAATGTCTGATATATGGTCTGCTGCAAATATCGAATCTGTCGTCCTTTCAATATCTGCTTGTACAACAGGACACGATGGCAGAGCCGGTATGGCGGCGATTGTCGTTCGAGAGGGCGCCACCATGGACTACATGGATCTCTATCGTCACGTGACTTCCTCGTTGCCGACCTACGCGCAGCCCAAGTTCCTGCGCATGGTGGGCGCGACGGATCTGACGTCCACATTCAAACACAAGAAGTCGGATCTGGTTAAGCGAGGATTCAACCCCGACTTCGAAGAGGTATTCATCGTCGAACCTTCCCAGGAGACGTACGTGCCCATCACACAGCGACACATTCAGGCACTGACAAGTGGCCAGTCAAAACTGTGAAGCGCGCCAGGAACACTACTGAAATGTTGCCAATCTCATGTGAACTTAAAACCACGTCGGCACCAACTGGAAAATATTCCACTTGATGGATGTAATCTTTCTTAATTCTTTTGCGATTTTATATAGATATGTTATCAATATATATTAAAATATATCTATATGTATACACTTGTGTGGAAAGCTGTTATAACCTGGGGCATGCGAATCGAATCCGACAGTGATGAAACCCTCAGAATACATCAACCTGAACAGGTACTTGCCTACCTTGTACAAGTTTAAATTGGGTATTGTTATCAAACAACTTATCGGATTTTTAGCTTAGTTGATTTGCTCCTTGACAGGAGTGGCGGATTCTTCACGAACCCCATTTTCTGCTAGACACGATTAGACAGAAAAAACAACAGCACATTCTTCATTGTTTAGATACACCCTCGAAGTATTGAAAGTGACATTCCTTGCACGAAATCCAATGTGCAAAGATGTCATCAGGCAATGCTGTAATATGTCACAGAACCTACCTAAGTGCCTAATATCGATATGCAAACTAGTCGCGAAAAGGTTGGAGCCTTTACCTACACACGAAAGGACAAAATCAGATTAATCTTTTTTTCTTTTTTTTCTTTATTTAAGTGGAATGAAAAAGTAAAATAATATAAACCAAACAGTGAAAAGCTTGAACAGAATCGAATAAAAACCTGTTATGGTATTGTGAAGTTTTGCTAATTTATGTAAAACTATTCCTGAACAGTCTATACGAACATGCGAATGAGCGAGTTGATGATATCGTAGTCTAGGTACTGTGGGGCATAATTTGTACATAAAAGTATATATCTTGACTTTGATTTTGTTGTTGTTGTTATTATTGTTGTTGCTGTTCTTTATACCCCAAATCCTTGTATACTGTGTATCTGACTGATCATCAGTATAACGTTATTCAGCCAGATGTTATTCATACGAAAATGAATTTTCTGTGTGTTTTTTTTTACACGATCCTTTAAGAAAATATGAAGGGATAACATCATGAGCTCTGCTGAGTATTCCCACCTCACATCTAGCTGGATGATTTAACCAACAAAAACTAAAAAAAAAAATACTAATATCATTGTTCGAACATTGTTTTGCAAAAAAAAAGTGCCCTATCTTTAAGATTTCGTAACTTCCTTACTTTTAATCCGAATTTGATTGAACTATTGATATTGTGGTTATTGTAAGTTTTATCGATAGTCATTTTTTTAATTAAGAAACTTTTGTCCAGAATTGTTCTTTTATTTTTAGCTGTGAAAGCGAATTACTATGCTGTGTTCAAAGTTCTTAAGAGTCGTATATCTCGGTGAGCTGGTATGGTTAACAAAAACGATGGACTCGATACCCTAATAGTGCCTGCAGGACAAAGCGTCTGGTCTACGTTCCCGTGCTTAATGTCTTATACTATATTATACTGCTTCAGTTGTGTCGTTATCATGTCATTGTATCTTACAGGATTTGGGAGATCTGCAGAGAGAATGGTAGCCTTTTGCAAAGGCAGCTCGCAATAATATGTGGACTCGCACACAGCGAGCGGAGCAAGCAGCTCGCTGGGACTGTGCACGTCCACAAATTACTGTATTGCGAGCTGCCTTTGCAAAAGGCTAAGAGAATGGGGGCAGCCATTCTGACGGGAGTCCAAAGTGCCCTAAAGTTATGCACCAATTTATCTTATGTTAATCATTGTAAACAATATACCTCTCGTATACTAGTATTTGCATTGTTCCATATTCTTCGGAAGTTTTCAGAAGGATAGTTCTATGATTAATAACTAACATGTAATACCAACTGGTATACTGTACGATTGTATAAGTTTCATTCCATCTTAAATTATATGACCAATATCGTAGTTTCCGTTTTCATTGAATTTGTTGCCTAAAGATTAAAAAGGAAATACAATGTAATATTACGCTTCTATCCAAACTGCTTCGTTATCGCTTTACTTGAGCATTTCATATAAACTTTTTCCTTCGTTCCTTTTTTTTTATTTTGCTTCCCTGTTTTATTCCAGCATCTCATTAATTTCTGTAATTTGTGATATTACGGTGCAATTTACAGAATGAAACTGTGCATAATAAATTCCATGCGTCTACAGCATGCTGTTTCTGCTTTTCAGCTGGACGTGTACTTCCTCTATCATCATTATTACTACCAAGATACTAGTACATGCGCTATACTATACTGCTGCTACTACAACTACTACAATGTACTATGCTACTACTTCTACTACTACTACTACTACTACTACTACTACTATACTCCTACAGCTAGTGCCGTTACTATGGTGTGCACTATCTTCACCCGAGATACCCCTTACTCATTGCTATCATTACGTAACAGACGGGGCATAATTATGATGTTTGTGAAATTAAAAAAAAAAAGACGTTAAGCTATATCAAGTTTATCCCGTTTCACTCAGCACGGTATTATATGCCAGGATATATTTGTAGAACTGTATCCTCTGTAACCATGGTAACTGGCTTTAAGTGAACACAATGTCAAATCTATAAATTCCTGACGGTTTGTTTGTATAGTTTGTCTTTCCAGTGGAATGTCTGGGTGTTTATTTTGGTTTCAGTGTTAATTACGAGCCTCGTTCTTGCTGATACGACCCCTTGGTTACACTATCATGTATACGGTTATTTAAGATTCAAGAGTAGGGTATCTGTACCCAGCACTCATAAATGTACAGTTTGACCCGAAATTATGTACATGATATTTGAGAAAATCAGTGGTTATCTTTGGCCGTAATCGATGAGCATTGTATACAAAAACAGAGAGAGGAGACTCATTTGAGCATTTGGTATTGTCATCCATTGAGACAGAACTGGCGTGAGAACCAGAATGTCAGTGTTTTTTTCCAATTATTATCATTGCAGCACATTATTTGTTTGTTGTTTTTTTGCCTGTTTGCAGCAAAATCTGCATGCTTTGCGCGAAGAAGACAAGACAAAAATGTAGGCAAGAAATAATTATAATACGGTAGTCATTATGAGTCGAGCGCAGCACATATTAATATCATCATTCTAAATTGAATGAACAAATAGCGAAACGGTGCGTGTCCTACGATTTCTAATTGAAAAAGGTGTTGATTAGAATGACTAAAAAGTAATCCGAATGCTTCAAAATGAATTTGAATGATGAAATCATAAAATTGAAATACCGCACATGTCATCTAGGCTAAATTTTGGTAAATTGAATACAGGCATTGGACTAAAAGAGGCGAGAAATTTCTCTGAAAACCTATACACGTATATATAAATATATACACTTAGCAAAAAAAAAGAAAGAAAATAAACACTTTTTCAAGAACATTTTTTTAATAGAAGATTTTGGTAAAAATCACTGTTTCATATGCCATATTAAAGATTATTCAATTAGCTATCAACCTGGTAGGATAATCTAAAGGAAAATTTTACGCATGAGTGAACACATTGATATAATGTCCTCCAAGACACAAAAGCAAAAATTACAAAAATTGGCATTTTTTTATTCATTTCCAAATGCCCTTCAAGATAGAAAGGATAACTAAAGATCAATTTAAAGCAACGAGAGTCATGAATGAAATGGCAAAAATAGATTTTCGTTCCCTTATATTTGCTTAAAACCTCAAACAAACAAAAAACAGGAAACTAATGGAGAAAATAACGAATCAAACTTCAAATGACACAGGGGGTTAGTCCCAAAGGTAATTAAATGGACATAATCTCTTTAGTTTATTCTTTTGATTTATGAATTTAAGAATTCATGAGAGAAACTCAAGAACAAGATCATTTTCAATTTTCTTAATTTGAAATAACACTTGGAATTTCTACCATTTTTGTTAATGTTGCCCCATTAATGGCATTTGAATATGGAATGAACAGAAGATTTTTCCTTTTTCTCCATCATTTTATTCGCCATTTTTATCTTTATTCATCGTAGGGATCTCAGGATGATTTTTCATATTAATCTGCATTTGTTATCGTGTGAAATGTCTTTTTCTCCTCATTGTTAAGGAAAGCACATTCGAATCACAACTTGTCCGATTTTGCAATTTTTACTTTTGAGCCTTGGAAGAGAAAAACGTTAGTGTTCACTCATGCATAAAGTCTTGCCTCTTTATTGATACCAGGTTGATAGCCAATGAAATTACCTTCAACATGGTATATAAAACATTGATATTTAGACAAATTTTCTGAGAAAATTGAACCTGACAAAATGTTTACTTTCTTCTCTTTTTTTTTTTTGCTGAGTGTATATAGCATTCTAATGGATTTGAACGCTCTCGACGTGCACTCTAGTTTGAAAGATGCAATTTACACTGCAAATGCTAAACTCCTTCACCGAAGTGGGACATTGTATGATCAAAAAAAAAACGAAGATGAATGACTATCTCCACGGCGCTATCTTTTTGCGCGATATGAATGACCCGATTATGTTTGCCTTGTTTACTTTAAAGGTAAAAACAAAGTTTCAATATGAATATACAACCTGCCCATTGTTCCTCTAACGATTGCAGACTTATACATAAGAAATGGGTGAAATAACGCTGCTATTACACGATTTCAGTTGGGTAATGACAGAAATGCTCGACCTTACCCCTCCCCCCCAAAAAAAAAAAAACAAAACAAAACAAAACAAAACAAAAAAACCGACTCGTCGGAAGTAATCCAAGCGATCGTGGATGCTATTTGATGATTCACGTTGGATTACATCAATTACAAAATATCAGGCCACAGCAGTAGTACCCATCGCACTAGCGTGATTTTCATGCAGCTTCTCAGCTGCATTCCATTCAGTACATGCTAGGGGGTGATTCAATCATCACAATTCCCCATATTCATGACATTGGATACTAGTAGCTTTCTACATACCCGTTACTAAACAGGGATAGCGCTTCAGGAATAGAAGTCTTCTACATCCACTTTAAAAATTACACGCTTTTAATCTGAAAGTCTCCAGAATAACTCATCACCTAAAACTTCATCACGGAAAACGTCAGCCAGGTAAGTTTCTAGGTAGATATATTGTATTGCAAGTATATTCCACATGGTTGAAGATGAATGTTTCTGAAAATTATGTTTTAGCCTTTAAGGGATTTGTACTTTGAACGGTCATGACAGTCTTGGCGTAAGGTAGTGTCGTATGACATGAAGCAAACACAATGAGAATACTAAACACTTCATTACTCTCGAACACACACACTCACACAAAAGGAGAAGTATATCGTGCCAGCTCATAAAAGGTACTGTAAACAATAGCACATTTTGTTTTTGTTTTTGTTGGTTTTCAGTTGTTTTGCTCCCTCACACACCGTATCCTTCTAGTCTATAGAAGTCAGACGTCAGGTGGGCGCGTCGAAAAGTGATCGGACGAACTTCGCTGCTTTCGAAGAAACGCGAGACATTCTCTATATTGTCGGGACCTGATGTTCAAGTTTCACGAAGTTTGCGTCGCACACGTCTTGAGTAGGTCTTGTGCATATGACGAAGCTCTTAATAAACAAATCACCAGCAAGTCAAAGACCACGATTCCGGAAACATTCTCGACATTGGGGTGATCTTTTGCAGACTAGAATACACATTTTGGACGTTGCGATTTTCAGATATTCTCATCTTTCGCAAATCGTTTACTTGCTCAGTGAAAACAGTCCTGAGGACGAAAATCTGGCATGTCTTTATCTTGGAGTACTGGTCAGAAGGCCGCAGCCATCGCAGCCGTGTCCATCCCATCCGGATACGCCTGGCTTCGATGGAAGTACCCGACCTTACTTTCTGACGTGGAACAACTGCGCCGCATTGTGAATGTCATTAAAACCCTTGAAAGTCTTGATAAGACGAAAACTTCCTTCGCGGATTTCTTCGAGAAGTACGCGAAGGAGACTCCCAACCATACCTGCATCCTGTACCAGGAAGAATCATACAGCTATGTCGACGTGAACCGCAAGGCAAGCATGACGGCCCGATGGATCAGCGGTTCGGACCCCAGCTTGAAGAAAGGTGACGCGGTGTGCGTCCTTCTACACAACGGGCCAACGTTTTTGTGGACGTGGTTGGGACTGTTGAAGCTGGGCGTCATTTCGAGCCTGATAAATTACAACCTCCGTGGAGCTACACTTCTGCACTGCATACGAACAAGCGAAGCCAAGAAACTCATCTTTGGTTCAGGTTTGCTGTTTTGAAAGTAACACTTGTAGCTCAGTGAAATGAAATGAGGTCAGTACCTCCAGCAATAAGACCCTTAAAAAAAACTTTCAAAATGGCCAAATGTAACCAAAAACATTGCATCTGCAACAAGACTGTTTAGCTACAGATCGTCAGCTCTGATCATTTCGTTTGTTTGTTCGCTTGTTTTTGCTAAGTAGCGGCAAGTTTTATAAATTAGTGCTGCTGCAGAGCCCAGATCTAGTAAGCCTACAAAATATTGTGAGATGCTGAAGAGAAAAAATCCAATGTCACTGAATGTGGAAATCTTCAAAACATACTTCAGATATGGCAGTTTCTTGTTACATATTGCATCAGTCACGAAGAAGAACTTGGTATTCACACTCGTGCGTTTATATTGATTGTTTGTTTGTTTGTTTTTTAGATATGTCTTTATCTCGAACCTACAGAAAAATGTTCAGCGAGTGACGAACGTGAACAGCTATAACGGTGAGATTTCATTCGAGTCTTCGGCTACAGGAAACTTAATTCTACCGCAGGGTTGATTCGAAAAATGCACACGAATACAAGTGTACACGTGCAAAAAAAAAAAAAAAAGCACATCCACATCCACGCACACAATAGCAGACAGATCACAGCGATTTTCTGTCCCATTCTAATATTTCCATACTCCGATTTGTGTCGACCACAGAGTTTCTTTCCGCCGTGTGCGACATCCTGCCCGATCTTCGCGAGCTAGGCATCGACCTCTGGATGGTCAACGACACGGACATTGAGGACCTGTCGCCGCCGAACGATGTGGTAACCATGGATATCGTCACGGTATCCGATGATCATTACCCTTCGGTCCGTATTGAAAGTATCAATGACGTAGCTTCGTACATCTTCACATCTGGAACAACGGGTAAGAGGGAATCAAGTTTAGAGAAGTTTGTCGTCAGGACTTCTTTTCCCCATTTAAAAAAAAAAAAGCTGAAACAACGCACTCATGCGAAAAGACAGAAATGTAACTTAAGCTTCTGTACGTGCAATCATGATGCTTGTATCATGTAAACAAATCGAAGAGTTTTGTTGCTATCAATAGGGGTTTGCATGCCGAGCTATTATAACCTATATACGAGTATGTCAGCATAATAATGATTGTGAAACGATCCGCTTTGACGAAAATTCATCTCCACTCTCGTAAGCGGCACTCTACAGTCTACCCAAGTCTAGGATGAATACTTAGTTATTGTCTCATTCAATTAATTAGAGAAGAAAGAAACGCTCGCAAAATAAGGATAAAAAATGATAGATCATCATAGTGATATATAGTGATCTAGACGCCATTGAAGCTTTCTAAAAATAACTGTAATTTTGAAAATTCACTAATAAGATTGTTGATATAGATTATATCGGTTGTGACAAACTCAATCAGTCTTACAGGTAAGTTTAGACTGACATAATATTATGCAAGATTTTAGTGTCTGCATGGTATATTTTTTCAAACCCAATAATAATGGTTATTGGCGCCAAATGCCATCACCACCCAATCGTATATTTATACAACCAAAGAGATAATTTTTAAGAGTAGTGTGGGTATAAGTTCTTTGCATAAAATCTGCTAAAATAACAAATTATGTATTTTATCCACCCTCCACCCCCCCCCCCCCCCTTTATACCAGGGATGCCCAAACCGGCTGTAATACCCAATTCAAAACTTGTGGCTGCGGGACTCTATTACCATTTGTACAGCCAACTTACAGCAGACGATGTGTACTACATTTCACTTCCATTGTATCACTCCGCCGGGCTCCTTCTCGCTGTGTGTGGCAGCTTGATAAAAGGTAACATATTGTCTTGTTTATCCTTTATTGAAAACATTACTTACATTTTGTCTTCCACAAATACTTGGCAGCTACATAGCTGTCTTTCTGATAGACGAACCTACGCCAGAGAGCATTTTATGTATAAACATACACAGTAAAGATTAATCATTAAGTGTTTTCCCTTACTCGCACCTGTTAAGCTATTCGCATACCTCCCTGCTTCAGCAATGTTCAAGTTGTCGATATTAGTTTCATTGTTATACGTCAGGACAGGCAAGAACCGACCGCACTCCTCTACAAATACTCTGTATAAAGTTACTTTTACTTAATTTGAAGTGTGTATAGGGTTCACTGTAGCTCGGTAAGGAGAATGCTCTTTTTCAACCACGTTCCCGTTAACAGGCCCTCTCCATTAACCCTTTGATTACGAGTATCAGATGTGTCATGTAGGGCCTACATTAAATGTTTTTACAAAAACAAAAGCGTGCTGTAAAGTTTTTTTTTCATCCTGGTCATCGGAAGGAAGAGTAATCGCTCTGCTTCCTGCTACTGGAGGAAAGACAATCAAACGGGTCATCAACTCGGAAAGTGACCTGATCGTAACTTTTCCCTGTAATGTGCTGACGCCTATTCAACCCATACATAATGAGAATCCAACTTTGGTCAAATCTACATATAACTACAGCAATATTAGTGTGTATGGTTATAATGATGCATTCTCTTTATATACTGAAGTGGTTTTCATTATTAAGTCCTATCTTCTGTCGGTAAGTTTTACTTGACACAGGTGATTTGATTTTCTTTTCTTTTCATTCATTATTGCATTGATTCATGATAAAAGTTGTTTGACATTTTCATGACTCTAAAATACCCCTGTGTATCATGTGCCAAATCAGTAAAAAAAAACCAAACAAACAATCAGAGAAGACTACAATGTAGGGCCTACTTCATGCTTTGCCTGGATGCACATTACTTGTGTGGGAATAAAAAAAAAGAACATGATGATATTCATTACTCATTTATCAATTGGAGATGCCCAAAATGCATTTTTCAGTACTTACCTTTTCCTTCGTCCTAATTTACTGTATCCAAGAAGAAATGTACTAATAAAGTATTTACTGAACGAAATGTGGATATTACTGAAAGCAATTCTGCCAAATCTATTAAGTATGACTAATTTGACAATAAGGATTTCAAATGCATTCATCTGAATGTTCGTAGTTTATATCGAAACATTGAAGAAATCAAACTATTATATTATGACAATGATATTCATATTTTAGCCTTAAATGAGACTGTATTGGATAAAACCATTAGTTACAACGAGTTAAAGATTGAAGATTAGGACTTGATTCGTAAAGATCGAAACCGCAATGGGGGTGGTGTTGCCATTTACATTTTTCGGAGCTCGGTCAGTTATGAATTGATAAACTCTGAAGTGTTTGATTCTCCTGAACTGATTTTAATTAGAGTACGATCGAGATCTTCTATACCATTTCTCTTCATGTCATGGTACGCAATTATATTCCCAATGTTTGACTGTGGAGACATATTATACGGAACAGCAGCTGCTATAAGTATATAACCCCTTAGGTACAAAAATTACAAAATCGAGCTATTCGCACTATACTTGGCGTGAGCCCCTATGAACATGTTTCAATTACAGAGCTTCATACCCGTATAAGGTATAACTCTTTGGAATCTAGACCTTATTGTCATCTAAACACCATGGTATATAAAGCAATTAATGAATTGCCCCCTCCTTATTTACAAAATTTGTTCAAATACAACCAACATTACTATTTGCTAAGGTCCCACGGAAAATTATTTTTACCAAAACCCGATACGGATTATTACAAAAGAACTCTTCTTATAGAGGTGCTTGACAATTCAACTGTCTTCCTTTTGAATTAAAGTTGTCTGACAGTTTATCAATTGTTCAGAAATGGATTGAAAAGTTTTTGTCCTCACTTTTTATAATTGTTCATTTTAGATACAATGTATTTCGTACTGAATTTTTACGAGTCATTCTATACATGTATTTTATTGAATTAGTTGATTATTCATATGAACATTTTTCGTCGCATTAATACTCTCGTTACCCCACGGAAGAACAACGGAGTCCTCGCCGACACAGCTGAATGGGCAATTTCCCTCCGTATCCATGTATACCTCGGGGTGTTTCATGAAGCTGTTCGTAAAGTTACGAACGACTTACGAGCGACTGGTGATCAGATCTTGTGCTGAATTATGGGAACTCTGATAGGTATAGTACATCAGAACTGATCACCAGTCGTTCGTAAGTTGTTCGTAACTTTACGAACAGCTTTATGAAACAGGGCCCTGATCTCTTTAATGTTACTGTCTCTGTATGTGCTATAACATTTATCTTAAGATCTTAAGATCAGGGCTCTGATAGGTATAGTACATCAGAACTGATCACCAGTCGTTCGTAAGTTGTTCGTAACTTTACGAACAGCTTTATGAAACAGGGCCCTGATCTCTTTAATGTACTGTCTCTGTATGTGCTATAACATTTATCTTAAGATCTTAAGATCAGGGCTCTGATAGGTATAGTACATCAGAACTGATCACCAGTCGTTCGTAAGTTGTTCGTAACTTTACGAACAGCTTTATGAAACAGGGCCCTGATCTCTTTAATGTACTGTCTCTGTATGTGCTATAACATTTATCTTAAAATGTGTTTGTTTGTTAGTTAGTTCTCACTCTGCTCTTTGTGTTCCTCTGTGGATTCTTTAAATGCATGAATACGTAAGTAAATAAATACAAATGTATTGGAAATATCATACTTTTGGATACGAAGAGATAATCAAGACCATCAGCTGTCTTGAGGAGCGTATTACACGTTCTCCAAACAAAGGTTTTCATACAATATTTTGATTACAACTCCTCCCTCCTTTATTAAATGTGACCCTGCATCACAAAACGAACACAAAGTCGCCAGACATGAAATTTTAGTTAAGAGCGTATTCTGAAAGAGCAGACTTTAAGCTTTAAAATGATGTATAAGTGAAATGGACTCTCCTAACCTATCTAAATATTGGAAAGAAAGCACACAGTCGGGAAAAGTGCGAACTGAGAAAAGAGGCTCTGAATGCAGTGTCTATATTCAAGAGCTAAATCTTTACCAAGCCGTGCTGGCTGTGCGATGAATGGGACAAAAAAAAAAAAAACAGGAAGTAAACCACCAGAGTAACAACAATGAAGGAATTATCAGATTTAACTGAAATCAAGCATGCCTTATTAACACATTCTGTCCATAGGTAATGCCAACTTTTAAGGCAGTAGCATTATCTTTTCGAAGGTTATTAGAGTTGAAAGTGAAGAGTGTGCACAAGGTTTTTAAGAAATTAAAGGGGGACTCAAAAAGACACACCTAATCACACTATTCTACCAAAAAACTGTTCGAGATAAGCTGCTAAAAACGCACTTTCCTGCCCGTTTTATGATCCCAAATTTTAGCATAATGTAGGAGAAGACTTGCTCTTTCAGAAAATATGAAAAAGTAAAGATCGGCAAGGTTGACCCATTTCACCTATTTTCAGTTCTTACACAAAATCAGTGTGTGCGAATTTTTGTTCGTTTTGTGATGCACGGTCACAAATGTACTATTCAGGCTCCACAATAGCTGTATCCCGGACGTTTTCTGCGAGTCGATTCTGGGACGACGTACGGAAGTACAGGGCTACTGTCTTCCTGTACATTGGAGAAATATGCCGCTACCTGCTGGCCCAACCAGCGGTACGTTGCAACTATAATTATTATGAAGCAATAGTTTTCTGCCTTGTATACTTTACTTATGACAAGCCCTGCTTATACGTTTATAATTTTACAGCGATTTTCGAAATGGATTTGGTGAGAAGAAGATGGTAAGAAGTCGGATAGAATAAAAAAAGAACGATTGAGCAGGGGAGAATATTGAGAAGTAGAAAAAATAAAGAAAGGAAAATGAAACTTACAGAAATTGCGAGGAAAGGTAGATAAGAGTATTCGGTAGAAGAATTAAATTGAATTAAGTGTGACGAAGGAGAGGAGGTAGAAGAAAATAGAAGATGTAAACACAAGAATGATTTATAATCACATTCTGCGTAATCGGCAATCGAGAACTACTTTATCAGCATGCTTTTGAAAAGAGTGCGTTAATGTTTTTCTACCCCGCAGAAAGACAATGACGGCAAGTATGAGAGACCGTTACGGGCAGCCGTCGGGAATGGTCTCCGCGTTGAGATCTGGAAAGAGTTTCAGACGAGATTTAAAATCGGCCAAATTTTCGAGGTGTACGGAGCTACGGAATCCGTATTCTCGTTCGTCAACTTCGACGGACGTGTTGGCACCGTCGGAAAATATTCATGGATAATGAGGGTAATCCCTTTACGGTATTAATCGGACAGATAATCATATAAATTTCGGTAATGATTGTGTCGTATATATCCCATTTGGAAACGTAACCAAATTTTGCATATTAAATAATAATGCCTCCCAAAACTCATGGTGATACGCATAAGAATTAACAAAAATGAAAAAAAAAAAAAAACAACCAACAGCCACTATCCGCATGTTGTATCTAGAACAATGGCTGGAATTTGTTCGGGTCCGAAAAATTAACCGGAAATCTATAGTGTCTACTCCCCCTCCATCATAAAGAAGTTTTCCGTCTTATAATTCCAGGAAAGGACTCAATTGATTACCTCTACTATATACCAACTGGTGAAAATGATTGAAATAATTTCGTGGTTTGCATAAACTGATAATGGACACACGAACTTTAAGATCAAGACGATATGTTTTCAGGAAGTCGGCTGTCACCACTTTATATCTTTTCACCATTTTCTCATCTTACTTGAAAAGTTCCTTTTTATCACTGTTTAGTTAAAAGGAGATTTCGAGAATTAACTCTTGGGTGTATGTCATGCCAGGTTTGATGATCACTATTCAAAAAAAAAACCGCTTAAGACAGAATTTATTTCAAAAGCATCTTTCTTTTTCTCAAACATTATCTTGCTCTACCACTTATCAAAATTTAATTCGTCATGACTTTTAAGAATGTCTAAACCTGTTTGCTACCAGAATTAACTTCTCTCAATGAAAAATTTTTTTTTCTGTTCTTAACTCCTATATCATGATAATTGTATAGGACCTACATTAGATGACGTTGACATTGACATCAATTTAACACACTTGATTTTGTTTAACTAGAAATGTGTCGACAACATTGAAATCGTAGAGTATGACTTTGCCAGCGGGGAACCAAAGCGAGACAAACATGGAATGTGTATTCGTGTACCCACAGGTATGTCATAAGCAATGTAGCCTTTTGACAGGCTTTGAGACCTAGAGTTTGTTTAAAAACCAATTCAAAGGATTGACTGGCTTAAAGACTAACAGACAATCTTTCTTAATCCGTCGAAAAAACCCTAATTCAATCAGCCTTTTCTTTATTCAGTGCTTGGTCTAGAATTGATTTTTTTCTCAAATACTACAGGACACTAGATAATGCTGGAAAAGAGACAATCTGTGTCTTTTGCATTAAGAACCATAAATTTTGAAAACATATTATGTTACTGATTCAAAGGAATATGTGACAAGAAGTACAGACTTAAATTAAACTGGATCTGCTTTCATTTCATTTCGTTTTGATTCACGTGCACGACGTCAGCGGAATGAGGTATAAAGTTGGCTATTGCGAAATATACACTGTAGGCTGTTATCATTATTGTAGACCGTAAGTGAGGTACAGGGTTTATGAGTGATATACATGTATTTTCATAGATATAGGTATATTTTCATTGGCTGAAAATATACCGTAATCGACTGCGCATTTGATCTTTGATATTCGCTGTTTGTATGAGGGGATGATATCTGATAACGTGGGTAAAATTCACGTGCCCTTCAAAAGACAGCAAAGTAATTTCCCAGCATACAGAATCACTGTGTCCCTTTGCCCTCCTCAGAGCGATCCTTCCATTTTTCTCTATCTTGTAGGAATTCCATACCAGTCAAGAAGACACCAACATCTGAACATATTGATGTGTTTTTCAGTTAAATTTAAAAGAAAATGCGCAGTCGTTTGAACTGTTGTGAAGAGATTTTTATTCTAAACTCCTTCCAGTCTTAGTCAGACTGGAACTATTTCCTGTCACGTTGATTTTCAGATACCGAGAGGGGCCTTGTTTCAAACAGACGCTGACGGAAAACAGATATAAAAGTTTTTTTTTTTTGTGAACTTATTCACGTTTAGATCCGATCTCTTTGGATTCGAGCAGAATTTTGAAGAGAAATGATAATGGTGATGGTGATGGCTTCTTGTATAGCGCCAATATCCGCTTTTGAAGGGAACTCGTGGTGCTTGATCTGGAATGTCTCCAACTCCAACTGTACAGTCAATAATACAATGTTGGGATATTTGATTTCTGAGTATCACGAGTCAACGATTAAGTATTATTGTTGGCAAATGCCATGTTCCAGTATGGGGAAGGAAACACAATGTAAACGTTCCCATCATTCATTGGAATGGAAAATTGTTGATGTTGTGTTTACAAAAATGAAATAAAATTGAACCGTATTAAAAATCAATAAATGGGACCCTATCAAAAATCAATGAATAAAAAATTCTCAATACAATTTAAAGATTTTCATGAATTGATCACAATACATGATCCTGTGTTAACTCGATTATTGCACACGATGAATGACAATGAAGGGGAACCAGGACTTCTGTTGATGAAGATCCTCAATAAGACACGTTTCGCCGGCTACAAGGGCAAGCGTGAGGTAACGGAGAGGAAGATCGCAAGGAACGTGAAAGTCCGGGGAGACGAGTACTACAACTCTGGTGATGTCCTTAGAATCGACAGTGAAGGTTACGTCTTTTTCATCGACAGAGTCGGAGACACTTTCAGGTGAGAACAATGGGATGGACGGGACCCTTCCTGTAGCCACGGGTGGCAGTACTCATTTACTGGGTAAGGGCGACGGACCTTGCTTTTTTGGGCGTGAATGAGTGAGTCTCACAAATTGCAAGTTAGTTTGTATTTATGCTACTTGAAGAATATTCAGGCAGGTAAAACATTAAGTTTTTCACTTTTGTAGCTGAAAAGGAGTTGATATTCGTCTTTTTTTTTTTGCACGCGATCGACGGCAAACTCTAAGGTGATTCCATCCTCAGTTCACTATTTGCATATTCACATTAACTTTTCTGTTTTGCAGAAATTGGCAAGAAGTTTCAAAGTCAAATAAATTCCCTATTTTTCTTCAGAGTTTGATCAATATTTCCAGCTTGAGCTTACAAAATCTTATTCTCTCTTTTCTGACAACTGGTCCGGAATTCCCATTCGAGTGCGTCATATATCTGAACCATTCCTCGTTTCTGTCCACTTTGGTAAAACAGATTCATGCTGTAATTTTGCTTATCACATTGTTATGAGCCTTTTATTCTGATGTGTGTGTTTCTGTTTTTATGTCATATCCTAGATGGAAGGGAGAAAATGTGTCCACCTTCGAGGTATCTCACGTCCTCAGTTGTTTTAATGACATCGAGGAAGCCAACGTGTATGGCGTACATGTGCCAGGTATGTAGATGGAAATAGGCATACAATCAACACTCAAATCAACATCACGTTGCATCCACAAACTTACGATTAACATTTTATGGAAAAGACATTTTCTTTTATTAGGGAAGGAGGCGTGATGGCAATCTTTGAACGAGCGTTGGGAATTAAAGCTACGGTCACAAAGGTTCGTACGAACGATGCGTTCGTACGAATGTCACTGTTCGTACGAATTCTGGAGTTCGTAGAGATTCGTAGATGGGGCATAGATTCTTACGGCCTCCTTGCTAATTTCGTATGAACGCTGTTTAATACGCAAGAACAACTTAAGACCTTTTAGAGAAACGAAATGGTTTTCAGTTATACAATAGTCCTAGAATTCGTACGTTTTTCGTAAGAATGCCTTGAGGTATTCTCTCGTCAGACTTACGGCCATCTTACGATTTCTTTTTGTCGTAAGATGGTCGTACGTGCAACTGACGGCACTCTCAAGTCATTCGTAAGAAGATTTAACGCTTTTAAAAAAATATTTTGTCGGGTTGCTAAAAAGACGCTGCCGTGTCCTGTCGAAGATTCTGTAACAGCAGAAAGCTTTATACTTCAAGACGGAAGTGGTGCCAAGGTGATTACAACTGCAGCTGCATCTGCAAGTAGAGGAGGAGGAGGTTGTTGCTCCAACTCTCCCTCTCTCGCTCCTTCCTCCTCATCACCCTCTTTTCTTTTCTTCCCCTTCCCCCTTTGATTGCCTTCCCTTTTGGTCCCATATCTAACGGAGATGCTTTCTGCGTGGTCGAACACCTAGAACAGAGTGAGGATTAGAACTTCGCGCGTTTGGCTTTATACCCCCTAAAATTCAACAGTTGCACAAATTGTGTACCTACGCCTTAAGAGTCCCTTACGAACGTATAGGACATTCTAACGAAAGACGTAAGAGCCCTCTATGAACGACTCAAGGCGTTCTTACAATCATCGTAAGAATTGAAGGCTTCTGGAATTGTCTCTCGACCCTACAAAATCTTGCGTAGTTCTTACGATGTTTGCACGACGTTCGTACGGCCACCTTACGAAGAGAGGGTTTCGTACGAAGTTAAAATAAATATTGGACTAGACCATCGACCAGGCTATGAACTTACGAACGGTCTAAGAAACAAAAATTGAAGACAAAAAAAAATTATTTAGCAAAATACAGAATGGTTAATAAAGATAAAACATTTCAGTCAATCTTAAATTTATCATTTGGACGCCATGCAATAAGTTAACAAAGGCATATACGTATCTTGTACACAAATCATATACGCACATACAAATTTTGTATCCCACACATACACACACACACACACACACACACACACATAGGCCTAGACCTGTGCAGAGCTGAAAATTGGTTTTAGAAAACTCGTAGATAATGTTCTCAGAGTTTTTTTTTTTTTTGAAGGAATTTGTGGATACAGACTGCCTGGTAATCAAGGAGAGATTATTCCACAGCAGTAACCGTGAAGGTCCTGTCACCAGCTAGATTTCAAGTAATTGGGTACATGATGTAACTGAGTTGAAAGCTGTGACTTGAGCAAAGAGATTTTTAAATCCCTTTGGATTTTAGCATCCATTTGTTTTTTGAAGACTTATTATTTTCCGACTTTCATATTTGTGACTATCTGACATCATTTTTTTTTTTTTTTGCAAATATTGTGGGGCAAAGTATGTCTATGGTATGTCATAAGTATCCATTTGACGTGCATTCAATATATCTGCTTGTACAACAGGACACGAAGGGAGGGCGGGTATGGCGGCGATTGTCGTTCGAGAGGGCGCCACCATTGACTACGGGGATCTCTATCGTCACGTGACTTCCTCGTTGCCCACCTACGCGCAGCCCAAGTTCCTGCGCATGGTGGCGGAGACGGATCTGACGTCCACATTCAAACACAAGAAGTCGGATCTGGTCAAGCGGGGATTCAACCCCGACTTCGAAGAGGTATTCATCGTCGAACCTTCCCAGGGGACGTACGTGCCCATCACACAGCGACACATTCAGGCACTGACAAGTGGCCAGTCAAAACTGTGAAGCGCGCCAGCTACTCGTGTATAGCGAGGACACTGAAAAGTTGCCGATTTAATGATAATACTGAAAAGTACTTGAAATACTCCTGACCTCTTTTCCTATTTCAGATAGATATGATATCGTTATAAAAAACTTATTGTAATATAGCATTATGCTTGTGTGGAAAATTGTTGCTACTTTGGGTATAATTAATGCCTATCCGACAATGACTGCCTCCATTGAATACATCAACCTGAACAAGTTGATGTAATTGCACAACTTGTTCACGTTCAAATAGGGTCTTGTTATCCAACTAGACGCTGTGCAAGTAAAATCTGAAAATAAAATCTAAAAAAAGAAATCTCTGAACGTAAAATCTAACGAGTACACAGAAAGGCATTCATAATGCCGTAAAATTATCATTTTAACGGTAAATTTCACGCGATGTACATTGCTCGTTCGTTGATTACTCAGGAACATACCGGCAGATTAACGAACATACATGTATTTTATGCTACTTACTTTTGTCAAAGTGCGTGTATTCAGCTACGTTCCTGCATAAATAATTGTATCACAAAATTCATGATAAGCATATAAACATAGATTCTGGCCATATTAGATCTCTTGCGGTTCTGTATATTTCATTGTTTCAATTTGAAGTGAAATTTAGACAAGATATTCGCATCGGTTGTTATACTACAAGAAACAGTTGCTGATATGATAAGAAGTTCAAACGAAGGATTTGTTGCATGCTAGTTAATTATGATGCTTGTGTTTTTTATGGCTGATTTAGAGTTCTTACAACACTCTTGTTTACTCTCTATTTCCCCTCGCCTTTTCTCACCCCTCCCTCTTCACTTATATACTATCTCCTCTTCCAACTGTCCCTTTCAGGACTTACCACATGGTGAACCGTAAAACTCAATCTTTGTTATCGACACCACCATGTAAACCTCTACCTTCAATGATCTTCTCGGTAGGTGTATTACTTCATTCTTTAGAAGATTTTATAGGCGAACAATTCTATAATTAATGAATAACATGAATCACCAACAGCGTTTCTGTCGAACAGATTTCATTCAAAGTTACAACGATGTTACTAAATAATGGCAGTAGGCCTATCTGTTCTCATTGAAATTTGCTGATTCAATAAAACAATCAAATACGGTTAAATTCCACCTGTTTCTTTGTCGATTTTCCTTGAACATTTTGCATCAACATTTGTTCCCTTTACGTCCTTATTGTGTTTCGCTGTTTTATTTGACATTTTGCTATTTTGTGATGCACTGGGATGAATTTTGCTGTTTGTGATTTTCCTGTATGAGTTATTCATTATTTTGGGACCTCTTTAGATCTTCTATGTAATGGATTTTGTTTCGTTGTTATTTTGCGCTTACAACATGTTAAAACTTTATTGTTTTCATTATCGTTTTATTGCTCAATTCCTTACGTACCAAGGTACACTTCTGTAGTGAAATTATTGTATTTGAAATACTGGTATAGGTGATAGATAAATGCATATATACAATAGAGTTAGATGTCTCCAAAGGGCATGTTTGCATAATGGCAATCTGTTCCTTTCGCTAACCGAGCGTTAATTTACACAGTTACAAGAGGGGGAGGCGCTGAGGTATTCCGTATGTTGATATAATCATATACATGGATATAAAGTACACTTTAAACCGTGCGACGTGGCGAATATAGATACCTTGACTGCATGACTACTCATTTTAGGAGTTTGTGTGCATGGCAGTTTGATTTCCCCTCGACATAATCATGACACTCTGAAGGACACTCTGCCGAAATCTTCCTTTTACCGGAAAAAGTCCTATTGTGCCTTTACAGCCATAACCCCGATAACCACACACAGTCACGTCAAGCTGACAAAATAGTAATACAGCTTGCACGATCTTCTCGAGCCGTATAGTGTACATTCTAAAAATCCAATTAGACTATCAACTCCGTATTAACCATTACGAATCGAATCGAATCAAATCAAATCAAATCAAATCAAATCAAATCAAATCAAATCAAATCAAATGTTCTGTTGTAAAGCACAGAGAGCAGACGTGCAGACGTTGCCACTGAAAAGGAGCAGACTTCACACATTGGGTCATTCTCTACTTATTGTATAATTGGTGGTCATGAAGACATCACTGACTTGACCTTTGTGACGTATTGTGACATCATTCTGTCAATCTCGCCCCACCCCGATGTTACAGGCCTTGTGAATATTGGGCGTTTGATTCTAATTCAATTCGATTCAATTAAAATCAATTCAATTCAATTCAAATCAATTCAATTTATAATTTCTCTGAGAATATCCAACAAAGGTTGAATAAAAATACAAAGCAAACATTACACAAATCATTGTTGTATCATTTGGTAAGAAATACACAATGCAAGGATCATAAAGTATATAGGCTTATATATGCTATTACGTAAAATAAGCAAAAATAGAAATGCACACTTTGCAAGGTTGACAAAAAAGTAAGTAGGTTTCATACACCATTTTTAACTCTTAATCGACACTGAAATACAACAGGCAAATAATAATGTATATTTACCAGCCAGGCTACTTGCAGGTTATACACCTTGTGCTAACATAGATTTATTTTCATAAAAAAATAAACGAATTTAACTCAACAAAACAAACAAAATGACCTGCAGCTCACATCGACATTGTACTTTGAACTTTTGAGTGTTTATCTGGTGAGAGCAAAGGGGATTTTTTTTTTTGTTGCTCATTTTATTATCCTGTGAGTTTCAAAGCCAGCATTAACGGGTCATACACTCTATTGTATAGTGTGTGTGTGTGTGTG
The DNA here is from genome assembly GCF_040938485.1 of Diadema antillarum. Lineage (NCBI taxonomy): Eukaryota > Metazoa > Echinodermata > Echinoidea > Diadematoida > Diadematidae > Diadema > Diadema antillarum. The sequence continues at coordinate 127,835 of NW_027272869.1, read as the reverse complement.
TGTGCATTCAGCGGGGCCTATGTCTTTTAGCGATTCGACAAACAGTTCCGCAGAAAAAACACCCCCAAAACATACGGTATACGGTGTGTTCAAGTGGAGTTATTTATACAAAATATCAAGAGAGAGGAAGAGAGAACACTATTTTCACAAAGCCAGCGAGTGATACTATTCTGCATGTTCTGGAATAAAGCAAAGCGACGAGAGAATAGCACAAAACCCGCAACATGTCTGCTGATTGGAATTCCAGACAGGGAGCCGCAGCTCTTGCTGCCGTGTCCATTCCAGCGGGATACGCCTGGTTTCGCTGGAAGTACCCTACCCTAATTGGCGACCTGCAACAACTGGGCAGCATTCTCTTCCTTTATAGGAGTATGGTCGAGCTGGACCGATCCCGGACATCCATGGTGGACGTCTTCGAAAAGACTGCTCAGGAACGTCCCGATCACCCATGCATCCTGTTCGAGGAAGATTCGTACTGCTATGCCGACGTGTCCCGCAGGGTAAGCATGACGGCGCGGTGGATCAGCGGTTCGGACCCCAGCTTAAAGAAAGGTGACGCGGTGTGCGTCCTGCTACACAACGGGCCGACGTTTTTGTGGACGTGGTTGGGACTGCTGAAGCTAGGCGTAATTTCGAGCCTGATAAATTACAACCTTCGTGGAACTACACTTCTGCACTGCATACGAACAAGCGAAGCCAAGAAACTCATCTTTGGTTCAGGTTGGCTGTATAGATGATGCCCTATAGTAGCGTATCTCGACTCTTTTTTTGACTGAAAAATTTGCCAAATATGCCACCCAACAAGTTGATGGAATGTATACTTTTCATGAAAAATTAAATTTTGTTGAATTCTCCCAATATTTTCTTTGTGCTGTTGTCCCTAATGACGTCTTGAACTGTACTAGTCTTCTTTAAATCCAGTGATGACGGCACCGAAATTTAAGCTTAAAAATTAATAACTTTTCAATCGATTGTGTTCCGTTCTTAAACTTTTACTGTTGTGTTCTACTAATATTGCTACTTTTATGTAATACAATTCTTAACTGAAGTTTGATTTCCTATGACTCTATGGGAGGTAACTGTTTTTCTTTCCCAATCATAAATTTACATGACAATGTTCTTGAAGCTGTATATCTGTTGTTGTCAAATCCGTTTTCTATTAATTTTGGAAATGTCGTAGTTACTACAATAAACCTTTGAACATTGCATTTATTTCTCGATCAAATGTTGGGATCATGCTGAAATTCTCAAAAATTGGAAAATTTGAATTTCGAATGAATTCAGGCCATTTTCCAGTTCTGCATCTCAAGTCTACCGGAAGATGGTTTGGTCTCCTTTGCAATACTATATAGTGGTTCGATTGCCGAATATTTCAACTTTTTTTTTTTGAGTGGGGGGGGGGGGGGGGCTTTATTTCTCTGTATTTTGTTAATACAAAATAGATTAATTTAATTGCATCAATTAACAAAATTGTTGTTAGTAACAAACAAAATAGATGAAATAGAGATATCATGCTCTAATTAATGAAAAATGTACGACGAAAAACAAGGATGTTAAAATGTGCTCATCTTCTTTCATCTCTGTGTGTCATAAACACAAACACACACAGGCTCCCATACACACTCCCTGTATCTTTATCTCAGAAACAATATTGGTACGAACGCGCTTGAATTTTTGAAGGCCCATAAACGTGATAAGTCCGTCATATCAATTTTCAATTTCAATTTCAATTCATTTATTTTTCATTCTTCTTTTTCCAACAATTGAAATTGAAATATCATAAATAAACGGCCAGTTGATGCCAGGCTATCTTGGATATAAAAATGACGGTCAAAGTTGAAATTTTAAAAACTTGATTTGAAGGTGAAGATGGCCTTTAAAACATTCAGTGTCAAATTATGTTGTTAAATCTACAGTTTTTCACGCCTATATAACACTGAGACACACCCACACGAAAACTCAAAAAAAAATCTTTTCTTTTTTGTATCCCAGGAATTGTTTGTCCAAATTTATACTCAAATTTGGGCGCATATAACACTTAACCTGACAACACATTAAAAAAACAAACTGTCGAGTGAAGACGGCTTCAAGGCAACTTAAGGTCTATATGTCACACTCTATGCAAATGAGAGTAAAAATTGGTGCATTAAAGGCTCCCATTATGTTTATTCTGACAACAGCATATCTTTTGTAGATATAATTTTTGGATTTGTGATTCCCCAGGTTCAGAGATGAAGATCATCAGCAGACAATTTTTTTATACTGCTTATCAATTAACTCGTCTTGGTGACGAGTTCAAGACTGGTTGAAAGTTGAGACTTCAACTCTGTGTAACCAAATGAAAACTTGAAATTTTGGTACAGGTATACTGACGGAGAGATGCAAGTAACTTATTTTGGCCCAAGTTTGTTTTTTGGAAGCGGAATTCTACATTTCAGGTAAATTAAAATGAATGCTCCCTTTTTAAGCGTCTTAATCATTTAACAGGTGTTTTCTTTCTTTCTTTCTTTCTTTCTTTCTTTTTTTTTTTGGGGGGGGGGGGAGGGGGGATAGAGGGCCGGAGTGTTGTATCTAGGCTATTTTCCTGTGGCCTGATAAATAAGTTCACGTAGATGTCTTCAATTTGCAATGAAAATCCTAGTGACATTCTCTCTGATCAATACCCACTCTCTATACAGAGTTTCTACCCATTGTTTGCGACATCCTGCCCGACCTCCGCCAGTTGGGCATCGACCTCTTGATGGTCAACGATACGGGCGAGAGCATCGAGTCACCGCCGAACGATGTGGTTACCATGGACATCGACACGGTGACCGAGGAGTACTTCCCGTCAGTCCCCATTAGCAGTCTGGACGATGTCGTTTCTTATATATTTACGTCGGGCACAACAGGTCAGATATCGATACGAAAACATTGGTGATTGTTAAATAATTATGATTGCATATTTACATATATGTGTATATATATATCTTTTGATGTCACCTTAGTGAGACATTACATGGTTATTATCATTTTGATAGTATACAAAGGAGAAACCTTCAGAATACAAATTTGTGTCTCCTTACCTTAAAGACACTGTTTGCCATTGTTAGCAGTGATTTGAAAAAAAAATGTTCGAGATATCACATTTGATGCATATGTGTAGGTCAGTTATATCACAAAACATCCTACCATGTAAAAATTTTGCAATAAAGCAAAGCCTAAGATATAAGGAGATATCACTATTTTTCTCAATAAACCATAACTGTATAGACGGTTTAGTCTAGAAACAGTTTTATTACAACTATTGTTCACATTTTGTATATTTAACGGTACTTAACATTAATTATACTGATTCAAATTTATACATTGTTTGTTTCAATCATAACTCACATTTCAGAACTATTTGAAAGCACTAAAGCTGGGTTTTTGTTTCATCTGCAAATGGTGAATAACGCCTTTAACGTTTTCTACTATAATCCCACTTAATCCATGCTTTGCTGCTGACAACACTTACAATGTAGTACACATTTTTTCATACAGCATGTACACTGCCTCACTTAAGCTGGATCCAGAGTTATATAAAAGCAATGAAAAAGCATCTTTGGAAAGTGGACGCCACGTTTCTAGTGCGCAATTAATCTTTCATGAAATTTTAGTTGTTAAAACTACCTTATGTAGAGCCAGCAGCAACGGTCGCCGTCACTGACTGTACTACATACAACGACAACACGAAAAAAAAACAAACGAACAAATAAGTGACTCCCCCTCATCACAATGACCGAACTTTGTAACGAAAAGGTTCTGAGCAAAGCAATTTGGCATAGATATACTTGTTTAAAAACAAAAACAAAAAAAGTTCAGCCCAACAGCAGTGCCAATACTACTCGCGAACTCATGTTTAATAAAAACACCACACAACCCAAACCAATAAAGCTGGAAGCCCAAATCAGCAACCAAGAAAGGACAAAAAAATTGTATCACTTTGGTTTATGGCAACTTTTTCTTTTCTTTTCTTTTCTTTGTGATGATGGAAATAAATAAACTATTGAATTGAATTGAATTGAAAAAAATTGAATTGAAACCTTTAATAATCATTATTCATCTCATGAATAGGCCTACTTGAATGTCATCTGATTTATGATCATCACTTCTATCACTACTCAAGGGGTAATCATAACCACATCAGAGGGGCAGAGATTTGTATTCGTTTGTCTGTGTGTTTGTTAATTTGCTGGTACTGTTTGTCTTTCGTGTATACTAGGGATGCCTAAACCGGCGGTCGTCACACATAAGAAAGCTGTCGGTGGTGGGATGGTTCTGAAGAAGACTTACAACGCCAAACTTCACCCAGACGACGTGTATTACGTACCGCTTCCTCTCTATCACTCCTCAGCACTCCTAATAGTGGTGTGTGGGAGCTTTACTGCAGGTGAGCTGTATACAGTATATTTTAAAAAAATACTATCGGATTTTTGCGTTGATAACACCCAATATGATTAAACCGTCTAAATGCTACTTGAGATATTATGTCTTAGCTCTATTTTGCAGAAAACCTCATTCAGTTTGGTTAAGCGGTCACAGAGCAATGTGGATTGTTGTAAAGCATGTCATGAGTCTGATTCTTCCTAGTTTAGCACTTGGATGCTCTTGGAACTGCGTATTAATATGTAAACACAATAGACAGAACTTGCAGGGAAGGGATTCCTGGCATGCTGTACAAAAATCCTCATTTCTCTTTGACCACTGAAGCAATTTGAATGGGGTTTTCTGTAAATTGTGGGCAATGAGTTATAGTTAATTTCATATCCTGAAATTGTGTTTGGATTGATTTACTGTTTTTATGTATCATATATATATATATATATATATATATACATATACATATATATATATATGTATATGTGTATATATACACCTACATACATTTATTTATTTATTTACTTATTTGTATATTTATTTATTTATTTATCCATTCATTCATTTATGTTTTCTTTAAAAGCAGGGTAGTTCCATTCGGAGCCATACAAATCAACAAGAAGATACAACATTATACATGTAATGGTCATACCCAGTAGTTGCGAAAACAGAAATACATTTAAAAAAAATGTATATCTGTTTTAAATGAGAACAAGATAATTTCATTTCCTGGTTGATAAAGTGCATTTGGTTTTAGCGTAGATTTAGAAACCACGCACAATATGAATTTCTTGAAAGCGAATGAATATCAGTGAAAAATGGGAGAAAGTTATGCATGTTGTGCAGCTTTAAAAAAAAGATTATCTGTTTACTATTTTGACAAGACAAATTGTGATGTCATGGAAAAAATACCCATAACCTGCAGGGATGAACTTTACTTTCTCACTCCTCGGCCGGATTAATACTGGTATAGGGAGCAGCTCTTACATGTCAGCTGCTTCCCATGAGCGTACCCTCCTGTCTACTCGAGAGCCTTCTGTCCCCTATTTTTTTTTTCAGTCATAATCCCCATGAAACCTATGCTGCCTCATTTCTTTTAGCTCACGCCACCTTTTAAGTTTGATTTAAAAGTTAAAAAGTGGATTTTTTTTTCCGTCACAATTATAAACTGTTCGATTTTTATTTGACTGTTTGTTTGTTTCTTTCTTTCTTTCTTTCTCTTTTCTAGGCTGTACCATTGCTATAGCGCGGAAGTTTTCTGCGAGTCGTTTCTGGGATGACATACGGAAGTACAAAGTTACTATCTTTCAGTACATCGGGGAACTATGCCGCTACCTGCTGGCCCAGCCAGCGGTACGTTTACGCTGCGGTGTCTGATACTATTGTAACACTTTTTGCCTTTCGAAGAAGTGATATGCTTTTCCTCACCTAAGTTAAAGCGATTAGATTTCGTTTTATACATGCGTACCTGCGCGTTTTGCTTGCTTTTTTTTTAATCATCTGCTTTGAGGCATTTTTAACAATGTACCGCCTTTCGTATTCATTGTGTATATCAAACCGCCTTTTAAGTGAGTGACGTGAATATTTCAACATCTATCTATCTATCTATCTAGCTGATTATATTATGTTCCCTGCCAGGTGTGAATATGGAAATAAACTGCCATTCCACGATCACGTTGACTTAAAAAAAAATAGAACGAAATCAAAAAGCAAAAGGGGCGAGAGTTTATTCAGATGGAACGTAAGATGACAAATTTGTTACATGTTAAAGGAAATCAGTGATGTAGGTCACAGCCATTAAGGCAAGTTGTGTGAGGAGTTTCACATTAACCCGCACAAACCTTTGATAAATTTCTTTTCTTAGAATAAATCATTAATGTACTATTACAGATTTGTCATAACTTAACAGGAGAAGTGTTACAGTGCTAAGTTATCGACCAAAAAAGGATTTTCATCTTTTATGGAAGCCAATGACAGAGTTGTGAGGTTGTGTGCGAAAACACTGTTTGATGAGAGCAAGTGAAACTTAAAACGTTCATATATTTTCTGTCAATACCATGAATATGTCGAAATCTAATCAGAATTCTCCCTTATGGGTTGTAAGAGTTTACTACGTTGATCCAAGTCAACTTATGCATGAATTAGCTTTGATTTTAAAAGTGTTTGGTTCAAGAAGAAGGAGGCTGGGAAGTTAAGATGGAGAGAACGAAGAAAACTTAGGACTAAATAGGAGAATAAAAACAAAATGGAAAAGATATGTTCAGAAGTGACAGAAGGACAAAACAAATAAGAATGACTCTTCCGACAGTACGCTTTTCATACCGGGGTCGTCTCACGAGACCGACACCCACGAGTTACACGGCCAACGACTTCGACATTTCATAAAGGTCTGTGAGTCATACAACCCACGAATCATACAGCCCATGAATTCGACACTAGGCAAACTAGGACCACAAGTTCGACACTAAGCAAAAAAAGGCCCATGAGTTCAACACTGGCTAGGTAAAATTGGACCCACGAGTTCGACTCTGCATCATGATCTCGTGGGCCTAGTTTTTGTAGTGTCGAACTCGTGGGCCTTGTTTGCTTAGTGTCGAACTCATGGGACTTGTTTGCTTTTGTGTCGGACTCATAGGCCTTATTTGCTTAGTGTCGATTTCATGGACTGTATGGCTCGTGGACTGTATAAACCGTGGGCTGTATGCTTCGTGGGTGTCGAACTCTTGACGTGCACCTTTCCTACTCACAGAAAGAGAACGACGGAGTGTACGAGGTACCGTTACGAGCAGCCGTCGGGAACGGACTGCGCGTTGAGATCTGGAAAGAATTTCAGACGAGATTCAATATCGGCCGGATCATCGAGTTCTATGGAGCTACGGAAGCCATAACCTCTTTCATCAACGTGGAGGGACGCGTGGGTTCGGTCGGCAAATATCCATGGACAGTGCGGGTATAAGCCTCACATAAGAATATATGTCAAGTGCCTATAGACTTTATGTTTCATTAGGAAGCATGGTTGACAAGTTCAGACGTGAATACCAAATTACAATAGTCCCCAAGTAATTTTTATCGTGCCCTCAGATACACCAAAGAGGTAATGGAAGAGCAATGCAACACCGCTCTGAAGTTAGAATATAGAATAGAATCAAACTAGCAGGATTGTAGAGATTACCTCAAAGTGGAATGCAAGTAACAAGTAAGTTCTGAAATTTTCATTCTTTTATTTTTCACAAGTTATATCGTACATTATACACATAAAGTAATGATCACATGGCCTAGTCGGTCCCCCTTTGACCTATTGACACAAAATCTTTACTGGATTGTTTTTCTTGCCACGGAATCGAAATCTGTATCCTTCGAATCAATTTTTGCCTGTGCTGCAAACAGTGTACAGTACAATTTCATTTTCTTGTTCGTTTCTCATGTTGTACATTATTTTGTGTAAAACTTGCCCCGTTCAATGGTTGAGTAAAAATGTATGTGTGACTACAGTTTGATCACTTAGTTTTATATTTATCATCACATAAACGTGAACTTATTTGCAGAAGACTGGAAAGTAATGCGAATCTACTGAAATATCGTCACACAATCATATGTATTTCTCAGGTAATCATATCTACCTTTTTATTTCTATCTGTTTTGTCTTTGCTTCGACAGAAATTTTTCGATAACATCGAGGTAGTAGCGTACGACTTTGCCACCGGCCAACCAAAGCGAGACGGCAGCGGCATGTGCATTCGTCTACCCGCAGGTACCTCAAGAACCCTAGAAACTATCCACAGTAGTCATTTGTATACAGTAACGTATTTTCTTTTATCTAATTTGGTGAAGAAAAAAAAAAAACATTAAAAATCCCTGCTCCTATGCAAGTAATTCTGTAAAGTTGCGAAGAAAAGAAAAACAATAATCATTGTAAAACGTGTTTATTAAAGAATTTTGTCGTGCATAGATACATTAGTGACTTTTTAAAGCAAAAAGTTGAACTGTTTGTTTCTTTTTTTTTTTTCTTGTTACACGGTTTGTCTATGTCATGGCATGGTGAGTTGGCTCAGTCGGTAGCGCGTCTGGCTCACAATCCTGAGGACTCGGGTTCGAACCCAAGTCTGGACTGAGCAATGTTGTGTGTAATCTCGCTTCATTCATTCGTCGCAAAGAGCAGGGTGTTCACCCGGTGAAGTGCTTCCACCTCACATCCAACTGGACCCTAAGGAATACCAGCTTTAATAGTGTAGCTGAATATGGGCTGTCAAGCCATCTTCTCTGATGTGAATGAACCAACAAACAAACAGTGGCATGCGCATGCAGAGGACGATGTTGTAGAGTAGATTGGAGTTATTTTCAGTGATCTGATCGTGATTGTAATTCGCATTAACGTATCGGCAACTCTACGCGCCATCTTCCACTTCCTCCTCTTGAATGCTTTCCTGTGCTTTTTGCTGTTGTGCCTTTTCGTCTGCCTCTTCTTGACCCTACTTCCCCTATTTCCTCATCTTCTTCTTTTCCTTCCTCTATGTCTTCTTCTTCTTCTTCTTCTTCTTCCTCTTCTTCTTCATTTTTCCTGAATCATCATCGTCTTCGTCATAATCTGTCTCATCTACAGGTATCATTATCTAATTTCCATGTCTACCTATCCCTAATTGCTTTTCGCAGTATCAGTATCTTTAACAGAAGAGGGAGCACTTTATCAGCATTTACTGAGTTAAACTCAACGTTATAATCATGTATGAGCACGTAGCATACCCTACAGCATATTTAAATAAGTTAATATTTTCTTCAACGAAGGAGAGCCCGGACTGCTGTTGATGAAGATGATGGACAGGAGACAGTTCGCCGGCTACAAGGGCAAGCGTGAGATGTCCGAGAAAAAGATCGTAAGGAACGTAAAGGTGCCAGATGACATGTATTTCAACTCTGGTGACGTCATGCGAATCGACAGTGAAGGTTACGTGTACTTCATCGATCGAGTGGGAGACACCTACAGGTCAGTGTCAGAACCACCGCCTGGAAAATGCGTCTTGTTGTTGTTTTTGACAGCATTATACTTGTACATGGAAGTGACGGTGTATAAAAGTCAGCTGAAGGAATTGCACTTTTTTGTTCGAGTGAAATGCCACAAGATGTTCAAAATGACGTTGAACGTCTATGAAACGGAAAAATCATGAAACAGGAAATAGGACAGAACCAACCGGACATAAAAAGATATAGAAACAATTTTCGGTGTTTTTATGAAACAGTGCTGTCGGTCCCACTCGCACAAATTAGATGATGTGATAATGTGGAGTCATCCCACGAGGCCGACACCCACGAGTCATACAGCCCACGAGTTCAACATTGAAAACAGGTTCATGAGTCATGCCGCTCACGAGTCATACAGCCCATGAGTTCGACACTATATGCAAATAAAGCCCATGAGTTCGACACTAGGTAGAAACAGCCCACAAGTTCGACATATACAACACGAGGCTTAATCTCATGGGCCTTGTTTGCTTAGTGTCGAACTCATGGGCTGTATGACTCATGAGCTGTATCACTCGTGGGCTGCATAACTCATGGGCTGTATGACTCTTGGGCTGTATGACTCGTGGGTGTCGGTCTCGTGACGTGCACCCGATAATGTCTGCGCCTAACATGTCTCTATAACCGACACTCAATGTTTTTTATGTCTCCGCCACGAAGTGTCGCCGGAAGCATTATGTCCTGAAGGTATTTTCACGAAATTTTGTGTATTCATGTATGTATCACCATGTATCACCAGGTAAGTATTCTCTAGGGAAAGCTTTAATCCATGTGGTCAAAGGTCAAGTGAAAATGCTAAAATGTCACTATTATATATCATAGAATAACCGAGAAGCTTTTTTCGGTTGCAACTACCATGATAATCAGTTCACAAAACGAACAGCTGATTAGCTGTTATGAAAATAAATATGTGTTTCTCCAACATTCGTCGAAATTCACAATGGCACTCTCGATCCATTCTAATGGTTAAAATTTCGTCCATGGACTAACAGAAGCGCGAAATAGGTACACCCTGCACATCCTCGTGACAGCATGTGTTTATCACTGGATGTCTATTGGCGAATACAATGAGTCATATGCATGATTACGCAATCTAAATTTGCATAATCCATGGACTAGATTTAAGCTATGTTTGTGAACTCCGGTCATTAAAGTTGCTATCACATTGATGTGGTATTAATGCTTTATTCAACTCGATAATGTCTTTCTGAATGGTTTCCAATTTCTATGTTGTTGTTTTTGTTGTTGTTGAGTCTTTGTCATCTCCACACACTAGTACGTAAGCTTTACTTCTGCCTATCATTATTTTCTTTTTCATGACGTCATGAATGTTAACTCTGTGTTTGAACATTTTGAAAGACTTTTATGATTTCACTTGATCTTGCTTTTACTGGCTGTAAGGACATGATGAATTTCTTCTCACATTTTATGTGTAGGTGACGAGATGAATATACGTGCTGTAAAATTCCCAATTGAGTACGATCTATATTATGCTTCTGGCATTTACATTTCTGATCATTAATATGCTTTCATGACTAATTCATGCTCTTTTTTCGTGTGTTTGTTTCTTCATATCAAAGATGGAAGGGAGAAAATGTGTCCACCTTCGAGGTATCGCACGTCCTCAGTTGTTTTCCTGACATCGAGGAAGCCAACGTGTATGGCGTATATGTGCCCGGTGAGCAAAGTAACTCAGTGTCGACGATACGTTCACATTGGTGTCATAAGTAGGAAGCAATGGACGATAGGTTAGGGTCAACTGTTTTCCCCACTCTCTGTTAACACGGTCAAAAAAGGGACTTTCCTCAGCTGCAGTCATTTACAGCGTATATCGTGTTCATTTCGGGGGCTAGGTAGATGTCGGAGAACTAATGTTCACTGGGGCAATCAAACATACGTTGTAATCACTTTAAATTACGATGATGTGACGTCCGTAGGTTTAACTACAAGACACTCAAAACATAGGAATGTATTGAGTGCCTTTTAGCTAGAACATTAACCTGACGCTAATCCTGAACCTAATCCTAACCCTAACACAAACGTTAACTCTAAACCTAACCCTAACCATAATCGTTACTCTAACCTCATCACTAACCAGTATTTAGCCGGGGGGGGGGGGGGGTAATTGACCTGATACGGAATGGAACAGAGATGGGAACAGTGCTATCCGTATCAGCAAGTCAGAGAGACTGTATTATCTAAATTGTGCTTGGAGATGATCTGTCCCATTTATCTGTGCCATGGATAGTATTCAGATTTGTTTGAACAAATGAATCTTATTTCAACCTTCTCAAAGGACACAAAACCTTCGTATAACAAATCCCAGTAACTTTCGGTTGTTGCCTCGTACTTCTGTCATGTTTGGCAGGACACGATGGGAGGGCGGGTATGGCGGCGATTGTCGTACGAAAGGGCGCCATCATCGACTACGGGGATCTCTATCGTCACGTGACTTCCTCGTTGCCGACCTACGCGCAGCCCAAGTTCCTGCGCATGGTGGGTGCGACGGATCTAACGTCCACATTCAAACACAAGAAGTCGGATCTCGTCAAGCGAGGATTCAACCCCGACTTCGAAGAGGTATTCATCGTCGAACCTTCCCAGGAGACGTACGTACCAATCACACAGCGACACATTCAGGCACTGACCAGTGGTTATGCAAAGCTCTGAAACGCCATGCTCACTATTGCCGCCAACCTCCCTGCTATCACAAGTATGTCATGGTTACTATCATGCCCGTGGCTGATATCTTGATCCTTTGCACAAAAAAAATAACGATAATCAGTATTTAAGTATAAAGTCGTTATAGAAAACTTGATGATGCTATTATGGTGATGACGACTTACAACATGTTATTACGATGTGGTGGTTTAGTACATGCAGTTTTAAAGTACATGTATGCTACAGTAGAGTTCAATCGTTCTCTGTGCTTAATCACGGGTACATTGTAGTTTTTATGTACATTTTGATAATTAGTAAGACTTAATCTGAAAAAAAAAAACACCTCAAACACAATATAATATGAAGAGTTTGTTTGCAAAAACCGATAAGTCCATATTTGCCAAATGGAGATATGTACGATTAAAGGTCAAGAAAAATAAAGAGAATAATAAGAACATTTTTCATTCTTTTGACCATAACTTCAAAATATACCTTTATATGTATTGACCAATATATCATTTAAAAGATATTATTTTGTACTTTATGACAGAGATCGTACTTCAAAATCTTCAAAATGGACTTATCGGTTTTTGCAAACAAACCCTTCATATGAAACTTGCTTTTAATGTTCCTACTGTTTTCATCTTAATAAATCATCGTCAAAGCTACATGTCACCTTTCTTGTACATTATTTTACATATCCCGCGCCTCGAACAACTTCAAATCTATTCATTGATTTGCCTGATTTTTCAATTCTGTGATGTTGATGAATTTGTAGTTGTTACCTTTTCACAACGGAACTTGTGAAAGGCTTGATATTGCTTCCAAAACATTCGTATTGGTCTGCTGAAGCAAGGTCTGACTTTATATGAAAATGTTAAATCTAACCCTGTCTTTTGACGAATTTGATACTGTGCAAATGTCAACTGTGTCCACTGTGTAAAGAAGACACAATTTCAACATTACTCGAAATACCGGTTTTTACATAATTGACATAGCAAGTACCGCAGCTTCCGGGCGTTTTCGAAATGTGCGAAGAGTAGCATCGACCGTTTTTCTTTTCAGCTCACTTGACAAGGCTTGTTTAATGTCAGGCCTATTGACCGTTGACAACTGCCATTTTATTCAGACGTTCTGAAATAATGTCATGTAAACAGAAGTGAACTGAACTGAAATTTCATGTACATATATTATGTGTATACTCATCGAACTTCAATTATTAAAAAAAGAAAAAAAACAGTAAACATTATTTGTACATCAGAAACAAATCGTAGCAAGACTATTTAAAAGCCTTACAAGAGGAACTGAAGACAGCAAGATTACCATAATTGTAACGATGCCATAAGATTTTATATAACCTGAGTAAATTGTTTCCAAAATTGCCATGCCTGTGTCAAAATATGAAACAGTTCACCTTGGCTTTCAGAAGCGAAATTAAAACAACTATATCAAAATGCTTTAATTGTAAGAATATGTAAAATAATATTGTAAATAAGATCATGTTTTAGAAGAAACATGGAAATCAGATATTTTTTAACTTCTTAGTGTGATTTTATTGTGTTCGTAAAAAACAAAACAACAACATACAGTTTATTGCGTACGTGAATATCCATTTTCGCGATCATGTCATGATGTTAGTGTAGAGAGAACTTTGTTGAAATGTAACCAAAAGCTGGAATGTTGCTCTTTACGTCTACTCGTATCTATAGGACATCATGTCGCCTAACTAAAGTATACATGTATCTCTCAAACTGGATAACTTCAGTTTTCTATCGTATACCTCAAGCTTGTTTTGACTCACATCTCGCATCGGCAGAATTATGCCCGTTTGTATCCGAGCATGTCAGAATTGTCTAGAAGTAAACTCTGCGATATGTACACTCTGTATAAGCCGATGTTCTGACGTAAAAGATAAGAAAGTTCTGGAATCTTGAAGTTTTCACTGCACAGAAGAATAGAAGGGATGTCATCACTTACAGCTCTCCCCTTGGATTGTACACACAAAATATGATTAAAATCATATTTTATATCAAAGAAGAAACTTTGTGAACGTTTTGCACACTGTCTATTTAGAGACAGAGACGATTAGATTTAGAGACGTATGATTACAAAAGTTGAATGATTTTGAATGCGACTAAATATCACTGACTCGGGAGAATAGGGAACTTCATTTTTGAGATTCAATCACTAGTATTTCACTCTATGTCCGAGTTTGATGACACCTTTACTATTTTGTTTTTCTGACATTTCACTATTTCGTCAATGACAGCCGAGCAACTTGAGGCATGATAATTACAAGAGACGGAGAAAGGAAATGTGTAATCTAGGTATACCCATGATACAAGATACAACAAAAACTTAAGCTATTTCAATTTAGACATTGTTAGATGAAGTGTAATGAACGGAACTAATTGTCTTCGTTGTTTTTACTCTGCAAATATGAATTATTACATGCATTATGAAGCAAATCTTTCTTTTAATAAGTGTATAAAAAGTTCCAAATCTTAACATGTTTAACCCTATAAAGCCCAAGGGGGCACATTGTGCCCCCCTACCAGATTATCCTTTACTACTCCTTCGCCCTTAATCCGATTTCAACCAAATTTGGTGACTTTACCTAAAATCTTATTGCAAACATTTTGATATATAATTTAGTTATATTTGATGTTGCTGGTTGCCATGGCAACCACAAACTGACAACCATGTCACTCAGATTTTGCATCTTTTTTCTGTTCCCGTTTCATTTAACAGCATTACAGTGTATGAAATGGGTGTTTCTTGGCTGAAATTTGCTGAAGGAGCAAAATTTTAAGTAATTATGGTCCTGGAAATTTTTTCTTATTATTTCCTTTGTTTTTATGTGACAAAGGCATAAAACAATAGAGATGATAGAGATAATTGAAAACAATAATATTTTCTAAAGATTGCCCTTCTATTTTGTGATATTTTGATTCCTTCACCCAAGTTGTGCCTCTAATATCATTAGTTTATCATATTATCAATTTGCAATCTCAAAGTTCCACTATTATGCAAATATGAAATGTCATAACTATACATGTACCAATCCCAAACATTTCATCTCAGGTCTCATTATGTATTTCTTTATGTTGATATGAATAGCGCCCCTACGTGGTGACCTTGAGAAATTTCAATCATAACAAATAATTAAATTCTACTTGCTTTGTGGCAAATATGAAAATGATTGATCTATAATAAGACATATATAATTGGGATGAAGAAATTATACAGAAAAATCATGTTTTAAGCATATTTCCTATGTATTTCTTTATATTTTGGTAAATAGCGCCCTCCATGGGTTACCTTGAGAAAATTCAAATGTAGAGTATGAGTTAATCTACCCATGTGCCAAATATGACAATGATACATCAAATAATAAACAAAGTTATATGGGGGGGGGGGGGCACAATGTGCCCCCCCCCCCTTGGGCCTGCCAGGGGTCAAAATAGCTTGGACTTGATAGGGTTAAGATTGTGTATCTTGGAAATCGTACCTCATCATATTTTGTTGAATTGTTTTAATGTCTTTCGTCATGTAAGAGAAATGTGTTGGTCACGCTTGATAAAACGATGTGCAAATAATTATGATTATAGTATATGGATTGAAATGTTTTTATTCTAATTTTGAAGAAACAATCAATGAATTCAGTCGAGTTATGAAATCAGGAGATTTTACTGATACATGCCTCGTAATGAGTGAAATTGTTTTAGCTAACCGGGCCAGAAATAACTTTATGGAAGATCAAATGAACAAGCTTAATGTCTGACACTTTTGGTCGCCCTAGTCTGGTTTCCAGACCCTCTGCTCATACTATTTCGCTATTCAGGATTTTGACACCCTCAACGTCGAAAACTGGCAAAGGCGGCGACTTCGTCGCGAGACGGCGATTTCGTCGCCGCGGAGTCCAGTTGGCAAAGGGTCTGGAAACCAGACTATGGTCGCCAATACCAGACACAGTAAGGGAACAAAGACAGAAACATTGTGTGTGTGTGTGTGTGTGTGTGTGCGTGTGTGTGTGTGTGTGTGGGGGGGGGGTATTTTCATGATTGATTGGATCAAGGATCACTTCCCCTCTTCCCCCATGACATCCCCTTTGATAGGCCTAACTATAGATAGTATAAGCAGTCATTGGATTTCATTGTTTTTGTTATCTTTTTCGATTTGTTTTTTAATAGACCCCCTTTAGGGGCCCTGCTATTCAGAAGTTAAATGTGCTCCTTCGTTGAGGATTTATCAAAGTTGTGTCTTCGCAATGATTCAATTCAACTCAATTCATTTTATTTCCATACTTCTAATTTATGGACATTATAACAGAAATCAAACAAATTCTTTCACCTTGTAAACAATGTGCAAAACACAACAATATACATGGTGATAACATAGTAATTATATGTTGATCAGAGAAAAGTATGGCGGGACCTACATGAAAGCAAGCTTGTTTGGCTGTAAGCCCCGAGTATAATCAGTGTTTGTGAAAGAGAAACGGAGAACGGATAGTAGATAAGACCAGATGATGTAAGGGTGCCAAATAAGAAAAAAAAACTAAAATGTGAACTATTAGTGTGACCGAGCTATCATTGGTTTCAGGAGCATACATGATTTGCATAATCATAAAGCCTACTTTGGTATATATACTATAAACTGTTGTTGCATTAAAGCTATCGCCAGGATATGATCAGTAAGACACAAGAAGTAACATGTACAGGATCAAGCCATTTGGTGTCCGCCGTCAAGCTCTGTATAGAAAGTTAGAGAGATAAAGAGGGAAAGGGGAAGAGAGGGAAGCGAAGTAGAATGTGGAATTGATAATTGATAAAAGCCTGACAGCAAGACCCAAAATGGAATCTGCAGCGTGTTGACAAGAATGTTTGGTCGGACAATAACATACCACAATATTACATAAGACATTACAATTATTCAGTTTCTGCAAGATATGCACTCAATACAGACTCTTTTAATTTGCGTTTAAAGGAATATAAAGACGAGCAGCTTTTTATTTCGGGGGAGAGGTCATTCCAATGGGCCGGATGCATAAACGCTAGCAATTGCTTGTGCTAGCCTTTTACTCGAATCCGTATGCTTAAAAACAAGCAATTGCTTGTGAGAAGAAGCTTTTGCTAGCAAGCCCAAGCAATTGCTTGCTGCCCGCAAGCAATTGCTTAGAGACCAAGCCAGGCCCGTAGCCAGGGGGGTGCGTCGGGTGCGTACGCACCCCCCCCCCCCAAATTCTGAAAGGTCCACTTTTTCATAATAACGGTTTTTAGCAATTCTCAAGATAGCAATCCACATAAATATAAAGACACATTATATGCTACGTAAATGTGGAAGAGTACGTTTAACAATGTTGAAAATAATTGTACGAAACCCTTTTGTTGTATGAACCATCGGATCGTCCCCATGCACACAAACACAAATATTATGTATCAATTTGTGCGAGCTATTACATATTGAAAACTTTCGGTCATCTGCGAAGCCGCGCTTCCGCGCGAACGCTACAACACGTAAAACGGGTCAAAAATCGACGCATTTTTCCACAAAATCTGCCATAACTTTTAAACTGTTTAAGAAGCAAACTTGGGGCGCCCGGATTCTGAAAGTGGACACTTTAGGGATTATTTATGTGTATATATCTTTATTGTAACATTTGTAGCAGTGACGCAAATTAGATCAGAAAAGTACCTTATGAGTAGAACTGTCTATGGCGAACAGTCCAAATTTGACGAATTTGAGCATATTTTGCCGTCTTGCAATTCTTCCAGACGGGATATCTCGAGAACGGAAGATCGCACAAACTTGGGGCGCACGGTTTCAGAAAGTAGAGGTTCTGCCCATTTTTGTGACATAAGAATCTTGTCCATTGGTTGAGCAGTCCTGACGCAAATTTGCAGTAAAGCTAGACTACCCATTCACAATTGCTGTCATAGGGAACGTGTACAATCCATACAGAACTATCACGTGACGAGACTACCAACGAAAATTTGAGCCGTTGACCTTCACTGTCTGCCGTTGTCAGCAATGTGAATTCCTGTGATTTCAAGCTTTTGTTTCTCGCCAAATATCATTTTCAACGCAATATCCAGATAAAGTTGTATGTGAGACATTATCTAGATACGTAGCAGCCTTATTGACAACATAACTGTTAAGTTTGGGAGCAAAAACGACCAAATACATTCCACATTCCATCTCATTTTTCGATGATGGCTGTAGTCGGACTGGTGCATTTCCTTCGGAGGTGGTAATAATGTAAGTAGTTGCAACGGTCACCTTGCCACCTGCTGTCTGCAATCGGGCGCTTATATACACGTGTTGTACACAGGTAATCGACTGAAATAATGTTGTAAAGGAATGATATGCTACTATAATTTAATAAATAAGAAATAACCATTCCAGTATGTATCTTAGTGTGCACAGTAAGACAGATCAAATCAAATAGGAAACATCTGAGCACTAAGCCTGAGGTCTGAATTTGCACTCAACTTCTTCCAATGGCTAACGGATGTTTAATTTTTGAATTTCACTGACCTCCAAATTTCACAAAGAAAACCTTCTTAGCATGATGGTTAATATGACATTTGACTGATATTGGAGATGTTTGCGAAACGGATCTACTACCTTTAATATTATTTAATCTAAAATGATTATTTGAAAGTTCGGAAATGCTGGAAATATCCTACCACAAGGAGGCAAAATATAAATGGTTCACATTTACAATTCATTTTGTTTTAAAAATTTTCTTATTTATTTTCGTTTTTGACAAACTCGCATACCAACGGCTGATATACTGTATAGTAAAGTGAATGTTTCATCTTCCAAACAACATCCAATGGGATGGAAAACTCCAACTGAAAGGTGGACACCGTGACCATACTCGCTAAAGAAAACGCGTAATAGGGGTCGTTTTTTTTCTCACGGATTAGATGGAAAGTGTGATGTACGAGCGTATACAATCAAAGGGTATCAAAAAGGCCGAAATTTGGGAAAATGGTATTGTTCAATCATGATGAAGTACTTCTTTAGGGTGCAGGAAACATTTAAGGAATACTTGTTTTTAAGGCCCGAAAATATCATATGATCATTACTCGTTTAGGGGCCATTTTGAAAGTCCATGTATGAGCATGGTGTCCACCTTTTAGTTGTCGCTACCCCTCCCGGGACAGTATCAAAGGACCGTTTTGTTAATTAACGCAATCCCCCCTTCCTTTAAAAATCCTGGCTTCAGGCCTGCTAACGCGGGTATACGATAGAAAAAATAAAAGTTAAAACAACACCAGGAAAATCACTATTCTCAATTTTGCGGCGCGCTACGCGCGCAGAGTCTCGAACACAATTAAAATTTGCAAATTCCTGGCAAAATGAGTTTTTACTATTTCCTAGATGAAATACCGTAACGCGATTGCATGCAACAGACAAAAATACAAATTTCCTCGAGACTTTAAAACGTCATTAAAACAGTCAAAATTCACAATTAGCGGCGCGCTTCGCGCGCAAATTCTTATACAACTTTTGTAGTTCGGTCGTCCAAAGAATATATATATATATATATATATATATATATATATATATATAATTGTGTGTGTGTGTGTGTGTGTGTGTGTGTGTGTGTCATCATTGGTATTGGTACCGAAGGTCCGTTTTTTTAGTGACCGCACCCCCCCCCCCCCCCTTTGAAAAATCCTGGCTACGGGCCTGCAAGCATTTGCTTAAAGACGTATGCATAAAACATACCTTTTGCTAGTTCTTGCTAGCAATTGCTTACGATTTTCCAAGCTCTGTAAAATGAGCTTGAGCTTTTGCTTATCTGAGATGTTCCCTTTTAAGTATCATTTTCATATCCATGGAAGAAAGACCACACTTGTGAAGGAGTGGTACAAATCTACAAGAAATTACTCATAAGTAGAGTAAGAAATTTTTCATTTCAACAACGGGAATGTCCAGTGGTTAGCATGCAAAATGTGATGAAAAACAGGTAGGATGTCTCACTTCGGTGGAGAGCAAGGAGACGTCTCTCCACGTGCGATCTGACAGATGCGGGCTACTGTAAGCAGTGATGGCAATCTGCCAGTGTGTGTGTGCGTCTGTGTGTGTATTTATGAGTGTCATTTCATAGCTCTTCTGCAATGTCAGGAAATGTTTCTGCACACGCATGCCCTTTCAAATACATGCTGCCACACTCGCCTTTGTTCTTGTGTTCGCACAGGCGTGACGTCCCTTTTGTTGAAAACGCAAGCAATTGCTTGTGCGGGACAAGCAAAAGGTATAAGCACTAGCAAAAGGTTATGCATATGGATTTAAGCAATTGCTTGAGCTAGACCTTTTGCTAGACAAGCTTGTGCTTTTGCTTGAAGCATTTGCTTGCAAGCAATTGCTTGTTTTATGCATTCGGCCCAATATCTAGGGCCCGTATACAATATCGTTATTTTAGCGAAAATTGTTCGAGTACGTGGAAGGTGAAATGCGTCACTTTGGCGGGTAGGATAATTATGAATCAAATAGTTTTTCCTGAACATGGGAGTAAAAACATCCGGTAACTCCTTGGCAGAAAATGTATACATAAATATGCCGACGTTGTAACTAAATAAATCTGATGTTTTCAGTATCTTATTTTTGAAAAATAAATCATTCGTGTGGGACAAATATCCAACATGGTTAATATTTCTGATGGCGCGTTTTTGAACACGGAACAGTATGTCAAGAAGATTTCTAGGTGCATTCCCCCAAACAAGAATACCATAATGAAGGTACGGAGTAATCAAAGTAGAATAAAGATTAAGCAGGATTTGACTTGCAAAAATATTCTTCAGTTTATTAAGAACACCCGTATTCTTGGAAAGAATATTACTTAAATAACTGACGTGGGATTTCCAAGACAAATCACTGTCAATAAAAAGCCCTAGAAATTTTATTTTAGAAATAAAGGATGAAAAAATCACTTCCAGGGCAAAAAAAAAATAAATAAATAAAATGAAAACATAATGATTTATTGTCATTTTACTTTAAATTGAATAGTGTGGGCTAGAACAGAAATAGGGCTCACTTAATCCCTGGCATTTAAATTGATAAATAAAATGATGATGAAATGATTGGTGCAAGATTCAACTCATTTCTTTCGGCGATGAGAGAGAATGCAGGCAATGACATTGAGAGAACCGAGCTCTCGCCCCCTCCCGTCAAACGATCGCTATACATCAATGTAACAATGCACATCGTATATGGGTGTGCGTGTGTGTGTGTGTGCGTGTGTGTGTGTGTGTGTGTGTGTGTGTGTGTGTCTTTGTGACTAAATGGAGTAGAGTAAATGTGCAGGCTGACAAAGCGAAGCAACGTTATGGTACAAAGGTCATGTTTTGCGGCGTGTAAATGGAATATTCATGAATTGTGATTAAGCGGCCGTAAGTGGTGAACTTGAGATAACATAATCTGACACCCCCTCTCCCGCCTTGTGCAAGCAGTATTTCCACTGACCTTGTAAAGATCTTTAAACTCTGGGCTCAACTTTTAGTGATGCAACAGATAAGTTGTTGCTGGTACCCTGTAAGATTCAACTCGTGTGTGCGGAAACGGCTGTATGCGTTCTCGCATTCACTGCGTACCAAAGCAGGCAAAACTGCATGTCTTATGCTAATATCGATAAGTCACTGATTCAACTGCAGCTCCATGCAGGCAAGTCAACATGGGAAAGCGAAGTGGCACCCGCACCGCTTTGGCGGTGGCCCTTCCAGCCGGTCTGATGTACCTCAGACAAAAACACCCGCTGATATGGCATGATCTCTGGATGCTCAAGCGAAGTTTCGATATCGTGCAAAGACTGGAGCTCCTCAACCTCTCCGGCAAGACGAACGTCGACGTGTTCGAAGAGCACGCGAGGAGCAATCCGGAAAAGGCATGCGTGCTCTACCAGGACGAGCGCTACAGCTACGGCGAGGTAAACAAGCGGGCCGACGACCTAGCGAGATGGATCGGCAGCAGGCACCGAGTCGGTCGAGGCGACGTGGTGGCCGTGTTGATGCACAACGAGGCGGCTTTCACCTGGATGTGGTTTGCCCTGGCAAAGCTAGGGGTCATATCGAGTCTGCTGAACACGAATCTGAAACCTTTAGCTCTACTTGAGTGCATCCGACTAAGTGGAGCCAAGTCTCTGCTGTGTGGTTCTGGTAAATCATTGTGACCACTCTATCATCTTTGCCTTTGATTGTGACTATCGAGTAGCGCTCTGTCGTAACGTGAGCAACTCACACTAGCACAAGGTCACCGTTAGGGGGATCAGGATTCACAAGTACACAAATTAGGAGGTGACAAATCTCCACATTTGGAGCGCGATCATCATCCCGCTAGTTTGTTCGCGTGAATGGGGCTAATGTATTCAAATTCGTTGATATTTACTTTTCCAAGAACTATCTAATTGAGCTTGTCATTTTCAGTACCTTTCAGTATACTAGGAACCGTTTTCGTGCATTGGTTCCTAATTGCTCTGTATTGTACAAGGTTTACGAACGAACGGGATTTTGTAATGACTATAATCACATCGCCTATTTTCACATACATTACAAGTGCCGGATTACGAAACAACGATGTATACATGTAGTTAGTGTATATTTCGGATAAGAGTTCAGGAAGGTTGATTAAAAGAAAATGAATTTTAAAAAAAAAACCTGTAAATAGTTGAAATCGAAGCGCAGCCGGATATAGTTGTACGACGAAAATGTTAATGATAATGATTATCAATTTTTATTTTGCAGAATTTCTTCCGGCTGTGCGACGTATTCTGCCAAATCTGCGGGAAATAGGAATAGAGGTCTGGTTGCTAGGTGACGCCAACCCGGAGGATGGGCTCCCAGCGGATGTTTTCGTTGTGGATACCAAAGAAACCAGAGCATTGCCCATTCCCCGAGTTAAGGCGAGGCAAGAGGAGACGGCTTCTTATATATTCACTTCGGGAACTACAGGTAATGGCTGCAAGTTTAACCCTGTCCATATCCAACGGCAGCACTTCTGCCTAAAAAGACGTCAACTATATTTGAGAGTGTGATAGATTGTGAGAGTTGACCCTTGGTCTTACAGGTGTGTACCGGAAAAAGGCAGTGCGAAAATTATGGCTGACTGCAACGCTACGAGGTAGGTGAGCAAAATTAACCTCAAACACAAGGTTCATTGTAAAGGAACAATATAAACAAAATAGATCACGGAGAGATGAGGGGAAAATATCAGGGGTAGATTCTTTCAAAGGCCAATCCCATAACATTTACGATCGTACAAATTTAATCAAACAGATACGAAGACACATGAATGCAAACGAGAGTCAAGACAAAGCTGACCAAAAAAACCAAAACAAAACAAAACAAAACACATGTCGATCTTCTGATTTCTGTTTTGATTGGCATCACATTTGTTTCCCTCCCAATTTGGATTTTTTTTCCTGGGGGGGGGGGGGGGAGTAAATTTCTTTCTGATTTGTGTGCTCTATTATGTGATTAACTTTAACAGTTCCATTTACTTTTCTCTAATGTTAGATATGCAGTCAGTGCATTAAGGGTCGTAATTGTAATGATGACAAGTTAATAACTCTTGCAGCAAAAATCCCCGCTCCCCGCCCCTCCCCTCGCCCCTCCCCTCGCCCCGGATTTGATGATTTGAATCTGCTTCTCTGAATTCTGGTCAACAGGTCTCCCGAAGCCGATCCACATCACGTTTTGGCGCATCATCTCCGCATCGCACTTGTCGGCTCCTTACTCTCCGTACAAGGCAGACGACGTGGTGTACACAGCTCTACCACTCTACCACTCGGCCGCACTACTCGTCGGCATGTTCACCATTTTTCTTGCAGGTAATTTCTCCCTTTCATGAAAACGAGAAACTTCAACTTTCCATACCAATCTCAGATCCGATTTTTTTTTTTTTGCTCTGTTTGTTTGTACGTACAATGTACCGTGCAATTCACAAACTCTGCCCCGCTTACCCCAGCGATATTTTCAATTTCAGAGATACAGTCTATTGTACAAGATCATCCTCCCGTAAATTAACCCTCATTCAACCAAGAACAAATTATGGTAAAAGGTCCTTTACCTATCGTGGGGCCAAACTTTGGAATGAGTTGGATTATCCCTCATCAACCCCTCCATCAATTGACGTTTTTAAACGCCACCTTAATGGCAACCCTAATCTATTGAATGGAATAACACTCCTTTAATAGAATTTAATGAATAGCACAATATATGCATACAATGAGAACAATGATCTGTTTGAACATATCTAAGCCCTCCCTCCCCAATAATTGTTGTCCCCTATTTCGGTTTATTTGTATATGTACTTCACTTCTGGATTGATTGTTTGGTTTTATGTAGATTAATTTGTTGTATTTTGAATGTGACTATTATGTTTGAATATGAATGTTGTGATTTTATGTATTTACAGTGTGGTGTGGACCCCTATGAAAAGCAGCCATTGGCTGAATAGGGTCATCCAACCCATGAGTGGTGAATAAATAAACAAATAAATAAATAAAAATATTATACTTATTTATCAAAGCCAGCTTGAATATCATGTCGTACTGTCCCTGAACACTCCATTCTGCTGATAATTCGTTACGTTTGGTGGATTTCTATATCAACTCTCAAGTTAGCCTGGCCTTATGTTGTTGCGGGGGGCGTTTCATCAACGAGTTCGTCGGAGGTTTTCACCGACAAATTTGCTATCAGCCAATCAGACGCAAGGATTTCAGTAGCTTTTAACAGTTGTCAGAGTAAATCACTGACAAAAAGTTTCATGAAACGGTCCCCTGGTCGTTCTTGATGTCAAAGTATACTGACTCTCGAGCGTGATATGTTCGGGGGTTTGTGTGCGCATGTGCAACATGAGAGAGAGAGAGAGAGAGAGAGAGAGAGAGAGAGAGAGTTAGTTGTACAGAGACTAATGTTTGGAAATAAACGTGGGTATTACAACACTTATAGTTTCGCCTGAATGACTTATAAGTACAGAAATCCATTTTCTCTTCAAAATCCAGGAGGGACGCTAGCAATAGCCAGAAAGTTTTCTGCATCTCGGTTTTGGGACGACATTCGAAAGCACGAGGCAACCATCTTTCAGTACATTGGGGAGCTCTGCAGATACCTACTAGCCCAACCTGAGGTAGGCCTTCGTGTAATGTGAAATGACACTCATTTGATTGCTCATGTTCACTTTGGAGAGGGGAGTGGAAATTGTATAACGAGAAAATATGGTGCAAATTGAAGCAATATTGGGTATAACACGCGAGAAAATTAGGGCAGTTTACAGCTGCTTACGTTTTAACGGAAGAGGGACTGGCCGCGTACGAGCGCTCAAAAGCGACTCAATCCAATACATACTGTATGTACCGTACACATGCCAGATTTGGAGAGTTCAGCGCTCTCATCTGTGGAGTTATGGTTTTTTTTAGAAGAGATCACACGTTTTGTATCAACCGGGTCATGCACCTGTCGTGCTTTGCTCTATTTACAGGTGTCCCAAACAAAGGGAATCAACTCTTTGCATTATGACGTATGTGCGTGTTACGCGCATCCTTCTCACACAATGTATTGTCAACTAACACTTTGGAGCACATCAGTGGAGAGTGTTCCAGTTTACGGTACACTTTAGGATCGTTCGAACGCTCGTCTGGCGCGGGCATGGTATGGTACGACACGCTTTGGGAGAGCGCTCTATCTCACGCGATGTAAATTTATGGCATTACAGACTAATCATCTAATTTGCAAATATGATCATATTCCATGGTATATATATATATAAAACACAGTGCTTATATAGCGCATATCACTACCGTGGTGTCTCTATGCGCTTTAAAGGAGAGGGATGAAAGTAGAAAGAAGAAATGCAGTGTACAATATGTGTACCATAAATGCAGAACCAAACTCATTCATAATACTTTTTGAACAGAAATGTCTTGAGAGCAGTTTTAAACTTTAACACTGTGGGAGCTTCTTTTATATAACACGGAACAGCGTTCCACAGTGTGGGAGCAGCATGGGCAAAAGATCGCTCACCATAAAACTTTGTTGTGATAATAGGACATTGGAGAAAATTTTTTTGAGTTGATCTTAAATTACGAGAGGTAAGATGGTAACATGTGAACTTTATTATTCTTTGTGCCCTGTTCATGAAACATTGCCATTCTTCTTCATTGTTGATTTTTATGCTCGTCACCAAACTCAACGCGAACTTAGCGTAAAATATCAAATGCATAGATTAGTGATGTTCGAAACTACTAAGTACTCCTACAACTACTGCTGCAACTACTGCAACAACAACTAAAGTTAGTACTACAGTAACTTCTTTAGACTGCACAAAGTATGTAACACTTACAACTACTACTACTACTGGTACTGTATCCGAATGTGTGTGTTGAAATAATTATTGTGTTTGTCGACTAATTTTTTTAAGGAATTGATGAATTATTGATGATAGCAATAATAAACAACTGTTGAATTACTACTATAACCTCTATTTTTCCAACCAATACGTTCTAATGATAACAGGGACCTCTGAACGTCAGGACAAGGATTAATGGTCGATGATTGAATGTAAATATACAATGGTAACGAGCAGCGTAAAATAAAAACTTGCAAACGCAAACAAGGGTAGGTCAATGGTCGAATGTAAATAAACCAAAAAAAAAAAGGTAACGAATTGCGTGATTACGAAAAACAAACACAAACAAGAATGTAGAAGATACATATAAAAAGAAACAAAGAAGATGCAGAAAAAAAAAATTTCCTTTCACCTGACTGAGATCACTGTACAACGTTTCCTGTTGTACATCTTCGTTTATAACAAAGTATGATAGGTCAGGGACTGACGTGATTTCTAAAGCTTTCCATGGAATGTTTTCACGTCGAGTGGATGAATATATTTGAGTAATTTACATAAAACTACTAATCGTTATCAAAGTGAAGGAGGGGAAGAGAGTGCGGGAAAAGAGGAAAAGAGAGAGAAAATGGGAAGAGAGAGAGATGTTTTCTCTTTCTCTTCCTCAGTTCCGCTAAGTCTATCAAACATACACCCCTTTTCGTCACCTTTAAGTTCTACATCAGAAACAGGATAAAATATTTGTGGCTAAGTTAGACATGTAAAGAATTATAAAGAGTAAGCCTATTTATCACTTACTTCACAAGATGAGTATTTTGACTCAATTTAAAGAAGATAAAACATTCCTTCTCACTCACCTCCTAATACTCCTAAGATATCAATGATCCAGTTTACTTTTAGAAACAGAGCAAATTAGCAAGAAAGAAACACAGAACGAATATAGTATACATAATAATATTATATGTATTCATTTTTTTTTCAGCGTCCAGATGACGGGCATTACAGCAAGTCGATACGGATGGCGGTCGGGAACGGACTGCGACCCGACATCTGGGATCAGTTGAAGACCCGCTTCAACATCCAGCACATCGCAGAATTCTACGGGTCCACCGAACTGTCGCACAACTTCCTCAACACGGACGGAAAGAGAGGCGTGGTTGGGAGATACGGCTGGATCCACAAGGTATCCATGGCAACACAGTCTTTATGTAGTACAGTGTATATGGCACCGAATTTTAGAGTAGAATTACAATCTTTGTTCAAGCGGAGTAAGCAAACTGATAGAAATTTTCATTCGTGTGCGACACAAAAATAAGAATTGTATGAAACTAAAAAGTTTCACTTGTTTTCACGGAATAATAATGTCATATCTGATTTGAATGAAGCGACTTCTATTCTGTATGTGTGATCTTACTACCTTAGAATAGCTAATTTGTTAAATATGGCAATGGATGGAGCAGACTTTCACTTTTACTTGGAATAGCCCTCTAGACGTGTACATGTGCCCTGCCAATACCCAGTTTTGAAATACTCGCGAAATATCGTTCCCCTGAATAAGACGAGTTGTGTGAAGCATAACCTTGAGCCACAGGAAAGGCTACAAAGATAGCTGATCTGTGCACAATGGTGTCGTTAGTCCCCTATTGTTGTCATTATTCTTTGTCATTGTTCCCTGTTAACCTATTTTTTTTCCTTTCAAAAACTTACTTTTTATATCTCGTATATGCCATAGTTCTAAACGTTCAATTTCATTTTGGTACAGGTTTGTAAAGTCCCGACCATCACGAGGTTTGTCATAACAAAATAAGCTGTACGGATAATGCTCCATGTTATTCGTTAAATATTTCCTTCTTTGTTAATAATCGAACTACGTCTGATAGCCCACCTGTGTGCAACACGCAAAGAACTATACATTAAATTTGTTCTCAGAGCGCACTATATTTGTGTATTAATGATTTTCTCCTCTCAGACTTTTAACGACAATATCGAGTTAGTGGAGTATGACTACTCCACGGGGCAACCGCTGCGAGATTCGAACGGACGATGCAAACACGTGGCCGTTGGTGAGGACCCTGATAAGACACCATATCCATTATGACCGCTTCTAGATTGCAAGACTCATCACGAACAATTAATAAATCATGACAATTTTTAATGTATTAACATCGCCTACTAAGATGTTCAAGGCGCGATGAGATGTAGGACTATTATCCACACAGAGCTAAAATTACTAAATTAATAACATCAAAATAGCAAACAGAAATTATATTATAGACGGTCTTAATTTCAACATGCAAAGAGCGTTGCTTGAAGATCAAACATGACAATCCAGGGGCCGTGACGATCAACGCTCTTTGCATGTTGAAGTTATAAAGACCGTCTAATATCATAATTTGTGTGTGCTATATTCAGTTACTACTGAATTGAACAATATTGTGGAACTTAATTGGGCGACTCCATCCAAATAGCTTTTAAATTGTATGGCAAGTTAAAAATAGAGGCACTAATTAATGAAAGTTATAACGACTTTTTCTGAGGCATCAAATATGGTATTCCAAAAAAAAAAATCTTTGCAATGGGACCTTCTCTGCCCTTCGTCTCAATGTCTCGATGCAAGTAATCGTTGCGCAATAGTTGAAAATAGAGACACTGACGACAGTTAAACGACTTTTCTGAAATATCAAAATATGGTAATCCTCCAAAACCTAATAACACCTCTTTACAACGGGGCTTTGCCCCCCCCCCCCCCAAAAAAAAAAAAAAAACATTGCCCCCAAAACAAGCAAGCAACCAACCAACTAACCAAACAAACAAACAGACAAAAGACTGTTACTTTTCCAGCTGTTCTCGATGAAATGGTAATGGTAAAACCAGCATTATCAAGCAGATTTCACTACTAGTTTTGCTGCTATTCTTTTGTACTCCATTATTCAATTCAATTCAATTCAATTCAATTTTATTCCACATGCTAAAAAGTATAAAAAACACAAATACATGTACACGGACATAACATATATTGCACATTAGGTTTATATAAGAAACAAAAGGAATGATGCAAACAGCTATAATTAGCATGTGTGGGAATCAGAAAAAGACCATCCCACTAGGACTTATCAAGGCCGATTCCTTTACAAATGAGGCTACAAAATTGCAATCAAAGATATACATTTTTAGAATGAATCTACACCATTAGAAATTACACACAAAATTGAAAAAAGGACAAAATACACACAAAAGACAAAACAAAACAAAACAAAAAGGCAAATATCCCAATAATCATTCAGCTGCACTTTGGATTAAAAACATTCTATATCTACGTTTAAAAGGTGATAATGTAGGACATTCTTTGATAATAGCAGGTAACTCATTCCAGGACTTAGCTTCAATATATCTAATTGTAGTCTTTGAAAACTTATATTGGAAGAAAGGTAAACATATGTTATTAGCACAATTATTAGCACATCTTGTGTTATAACTATGGACTGCACTATTTTGAACGAATAACTTATGGAAGGTTACAGGTAAAACGCCTTTAAAATATGAAAATATAAATATGGCCACTTGTAATTGCACTATTTGATCACTTTCTAAAACTTTCATTTTTTGAATAATGTTGCAGTTTGCTCAAAAGGGCTTACGGCGGCGTCACAGACTATTCTTATTGCACGCTTTTGTAATAATAACACACGGTTTAATAAGTACAATGAAGTGTGACCCCATACTATTGCACAATAAGTTAAATGGGGGGAAATCATTGTGTGATATATGGTTAAAAGAATCTTTGAAGGAAGTGCATAATATTTCAAATAACTCATAACACCTACAATTCTGCTTATTTAAATACAAACATCATTTATATGGTCTTTCCATGTTAAACCATCATCAATTATCACACCAAGAAATTTGATATTATTCACTTGTTTAATTTTAACATTACCTACATATATTTGTAAAACATTTTCATATATTACCTTATTCTTTGTTTTAAAAATCATATAACATGATTTTTCTATGTTTAATACCAGGCGATTTGCAACAAACCAAGAATATACTTTTTTCATTTCTGTGTTCACCATATGATTGACCTCATGAACATCCCGACCAGAAAAAAATAAGTTTGTGTCATCTGCAAATAATATAGAAAACAAAGTAGGACTTACAAATTGCAGATCATTGACAAATAACGAAAAAAGGAGGGGACCCAGTACAGAGCCTTGTGGAACGACTGTTTTTACATAACGCAAATCTGAGTTTATATCATTTGCAATTGTATATTGTGAACGATCTGATAAATAACTCTTAAACCAATTCAGAGCACTCCCTCTTATCCCATAATATTCCAATTTAGTAATAAATATACTATGATCTATACAATCAAATGCCTTTGTTAAATCTAAAAACATTCCAACCACAAACTCATGATTTTCAAATGCATTTGATATTTTTTCCATTGATTTGAGTAAATGCCATATAAGTGGAGTAACCATGTCGAAATCCAAACTGCTAATGATATAAAATATCATTGTTATCAATGAAAGATATCAATCTAGCATAGACTAATTTTTCAAACAATTTGGTGAAAATTGACAACAGCAATATAGGTCTATAGTTGTGTAATTGGTGCTTATCCCCCTTTTAAAAAACTGGAATTACCTTCGCAACTTTAAGCTTCCGAGGGAATGTACCATTTTCCAAAGATGAATTAAATATTGCACATAAAGGTTCCATTATCACTTACAATGGTTAATATTATAATATAATTATAATAATAATTATTATTATAATAGTTGTGATAGGTTTAAAAAACATGGATAGGCTTTGTGCAGGTTTGTGCAGGTAAGTATGAATAGATTCAGATGAATCATATACATCAGAACTAATATTGCTACCTATAGTGCAAAAGTATTCATTAAAATGTGCGACAGACTCTTTATCATCAATAAGATGACCATTGATTTGTAATGAATCTATACAATTACTCTGTCTTTGTTTATTCATAACGTCATTTATGATAGACCATGTTTTCTTTAAGTTCCCACGCACGCTGTTAAATTTCCAATGATAATATTCACGTTTTCTCTTACGTATTTCCTTATTTACCATATTCCGATATTGTTTAAATTTCTGTTCATTATTAATACTACGATTCTTAAGATACTTACGATACAATAAATACTTCTTTTTACACATTTTCCGTAGTGTACTATTAAACCATTGTTTAATGGTAATAATTATACAAATGCTCTCCTTAAAAACAAAGAAACAAACAAACAAACTTTCCCAGATGAGGCGTATTTTTCTTTATTGTTGATTATAGCCCGATCTAAAATTGCATAGATGGTAACAAGTAACTGAAATCCTCTCTCAAAGTTCGGATCTAGTACCACAGCTTGTTTCTCCTACACAGGACAACCCGGTCTGCTCCTGATCCAGTTGAACCGGTTCACGATCTTCGACGGCTACGCCGGCAAACCGGACGAGACTGCAAAGAAGATTGCGCGTGACGTCAAGGTCCCCGGAGACGCGTACTTCAACACGGCGGATCTCATGCTCATCGATGCGGAAGGATACCTGCACTTCAGAGACCGTCTCGGTGACACATTCAGGTGAGCTTTTGCGCGGGAGTGTCTAGTTCTTGAGCCCTTTGGGACTGGAGCTTAAAATAAAACGTCTTAACACTCAACAGTCAAGTTGACTTTGATAGAAAAAAAGAAAAAAAAAGAGGGCGTAATATCAGCGAGAGAGTGGGAGTGATGCGTCTTTGGTAATATACAAAGCGGCATAATAATAGAACGGGCAAAGAATGATAAAGGTGGTTTCTACCTTACAAATATCCTATTGGTTTACTGCATTTAAAGATACAATGGGAAAAGACATGCATTTGGTAATTATTGGTTGTAACTCAGCAACATCTCCTTAAAAAATAATCATTGCCTAATATCGATAAATGCCATCATTAAATAAGCCCTACAATTAATGCTATAAACTATGCTCGAGTTTTAAACAACTTGGTGTGTAGACCAATCGGAATGTTCGGTATTGACATAGGTGAAGCCTCAAAATCAGTCTGCCTTAATTTCTACCCTGTGTTGATGAAACCTGAAGCCTTTTTTATTTTATTTTATGTACTCCGTTTATTACAATCAAGATGAACTCACACTGTAATCAAGTTTATGAGATGCAGTTAAGTGTTGGAATAGTGTCAGGAACACGTTTACCTTTAAAAACTGCATCATGCAGGCCCACTATGCTATATTATGAAACATTCTATTGATGGTCACAATACACAATTGACAAAGTCATCCATGCGAATGCCTTCTATGGGACGCTGTTGTTCAACCTTTCACCATGTTTTCCGAAAATGACCGTAAACGAATTATTACCTCCGCCAGTATAACACAGGTGAAACGGAGGTTACATTATTTGATTCTGTAGAAGATCTTGGGCACATTCTAAAACTCATAAAAAGGAGAAAAAGAGAAAAATGGGGAGAGCTCGTGTTTCATTATTTAAAAACACCCCTGGCCAGCTACTCACTGTACTAACAAGTTTCAGAAGGAAGAGGTGACACCTAAACGTTTTGAGTGCGTATTACGTTAATTACCTATATGATGACGCCAAATAAGTCTTGTAGGCAAGTAGAGGGTCATTCAACAGATCCAAGCCTTACATATTCACACACCATTACACCGGATTTCAAATGCTCTTCCATATTTTACACTGGCCCTATTCTTTGAAATACCCTTCTCCCATCAATCAAGAGCAGTAAGACTTTAAGTCAATTTAAAAGACTTTTTAAAATTTTATTTTTGATGAAATATACCTGAAATAATGATTGTATAGGCCTATAAGTATGCAATGATTCCTCCTCTTCCTCCTTTTTCTCTTTTCATTGTATCTTTCACCTTTGTTTTATCATTTGAATTTGTCTGATTGTTGCTCCATCGAGTTTGATAATGATTGTTTGCAGGGAACCATTTGCAACAAGTCTCGTGTGTGTTTTTTATGATCCCTTCATTCAAAATCTATACATTCTAGCAAGGTAATTTTATTTTGAATTTTGTAAGCGTACGTTGTTATGTTTTGAAATGGAAATGGAAATGAATGAACGAATGAATGAATGAATGAATGAATGAATGAATGAATGAATGACACTGGAAAGTTCAATGCCTACTGTCTCCACTGGGTGGTCAGTTTATGCACTTTAGATTAAATTCATTATATACTTCTGTTTCCAGTGGTCATTGAATGAGTTTGCACCATGTACACTTGAAGGGCTGCACACTTTGTCAGCCCTTCAAAAACTATACTGAATAGAGCCTGCCGTATGATTACGAGTAAATCAATATTCTTCTGGTTCTATTCAAAATATTCATGATATTTTGGATTGGGAATCTCTTGAATGCCGCAAAAAAAAAAACACACTTATAAGTATGATGACTAAGATATGGGATATTTTTTCCCAAACCATATGTCTGATAATATCTCTAGAGGAATTTTGAATTATCCACTTCGTTCAAATCAGAATTTGAATCTATACCTAAGCCAAATTCTAATGATTGCAAAAGGACTTTTTATTTCTACATATCAATGTAGGCCTATAATCAATAACTGCCCAATGAATTCGTAATGCATTAACTTTAAGATCTTTTCAAACTTTATTATCTGGGTACCTAGATAGAGCATTGTAGTTAAAAAGAAAAACAAATCAGACACAATGAAGTACCAAACGTAGAACCTTTTTTTTTGGGGGGGGGGGGAGGGGGGTCATGCTTCTTTTTCAAGTTTGTTTTCTCTTCTTCTTTTCTTTTCTTTGCTCTTCTACTTTCTTTTCTTATCTCTGATTATTGTAGACTCTCACTATATACCTGTAAATGATTTTTCATTAAGTTATCTTTTCCCCATGTTCTGAGTGTACAGTATATTACTTTTGTATTGTAAATATGGGAACATGTGGAAGAACAATCGTATTTTGCAAATATGGCTGAACGGGCAATCCCCCGTTTCTTCATATTACTGTATATGTATTTTTCTTGCAAATTGTGTATACTGCAGACGGCATCTTCCCTGATATATTAAAAGGGATGGTACAGTTTGGGTCGAGATGGGTCTTGAGGTTTTCAATGGTTTTTGGTTATTATTTTCTGAGATAATGAGAAACATTTTATGAAATATGAAAGAGCATAATTCAAAGAGGAATTCCAAGTTTATTTGATGAAAATTGGTTTTTAACTGCGTCAGACATCCAAAACAAAGTGATCGTGATGAAAGGTGGGGCCCATCTCTTATAAGGATCGCTGTGTTTTATTTTGTTTTTGGATATCTTGGCTATTTCAAAACCGATTTTCATCAAATAGACTTTGAATTCCTCCTAGAATCGTAAGCTTTTTACCATTTCATACAGTGATTTCTAAGTATCTCGCAAAAAAGTAAAAGCTGGATTCTCACCTCAACCATACCTTAAACTTATGACCGTGTGTGACCTGATCATTAACAACAATGAGAACACCTGGATCAAAATCTTCCATGTCATGCAATATCCTGAAAACTTGAATCATATCTGAACGTTCACGTCCATATGATTCGAGGGATAGAATTCCCACTGAAGACTTGGCATTGTGCTCGATTAAACGTGGCATGGGTTGATGTCTCATATCATGTTCCCTGTCGGGTTCGATTTGCTAAGTTATGTAGTGAGGAATAATAATTCCCCGAAGAAATGTTGCCAGAATAGAACTCGAAACTGCGCGCACAGATAGATAAAAAGATAGATAGAAAGAGAGAGAGAGAGAGAGAGAGAGAGAGAGAGAGAGAGAAGGGGGGGGGGGTATAGAAGGATGGGGGAGGGAGAGAGCGAGAATGAGAAAGAGAGGAAGGAAAGAACTAAATCAGGATTTCAACAAATATCAACGGGAAGGGAGAGGGGGCTAAGGAAACTTGCCGAAATTTTCACGCCAACACACCAGTTTTGCACACGGTGCCAAAAGCAATGCTTCTATGTAGATTCCTCATTATTATTTCACATGTTTTATTGTCTTATAAGCTGTACGTGACAATTCATCCAGGCTTTTGTATTGTGATGTTTATGTTTTATGTATTTGTTGAAATGTGGAATATGGAACAATAAAAAACAAAAACAAAAACAAAAAAAAAATACAGAAAACGTTTAATACATACTGTAGTCGTGAGCTGGGATAATGAAGTTATTATCTCAACACCTTCTTTTCCCAGCTGCGGGAGTATAACGTTTATCATTTCCATGGATTGTTGTTGACGCTTTCTCGAACTTTTCAGGAGTACCGTCCACTTATTTGCTTTTGATTCTTTCTTTTTTATTGTATTGTTGTATCAACTCAGAGTGAAGTAGTAATCATCAGTTTGGTTATTGATGTCTGTATGGCAAGGCAGAAGGCCTAATGCGTTACTCGCCGTCCATTGATTGAAGATTGACGGACACCTGAAACTGTTTTATTTTTTAAACAAATTATGCATAATCATGTGTGTGTGGGGGGGGGGGGGCTGGGTATACAGGTCTGCAACGCTTTATGTGATATTGCACATTATAAATACCAGCGAGTTCGTTTTAGCGACAATATCCTGCATGGAAAAAGAATAGGAAACTAGATAGATGGTCTCCCTTAATTTTTCTCTGTCCGGGAAAACCACGCCATGTTTTGTTTTGTTATTTCAAGTTCAACTTCCGCATCATTCCCTTTCATATGCATTGGTGTACATGCATGGTATACAGGCCTATACAAGGAAGACTCGAAGTTTCTCTCGCAATATCAACCTTGTTGGCCATGAAATGCACAACCATGCACGAAGCACAAAGGCACAGTGTTGTATAACTTCATGTCAGTCTATATAGTTGCTTAGGTTTGCACTATGAAGGGTTAAAATATGATGATGCTCATAATTGATGCTCAGGAGGATTATGGTGAAAAGGTGGCATCATTTTACGATCTATACGAAGGTGGAAAATTTGTCATTATTTGCCCTTTAAATTTTGACCAAACTCGACAGGAATCATCAGTTGGGGAGGGGATCATAATTATAGTGTAATCGAGTTGTGATCATGGTGATGGTGATGATAGTGGTATAGTGGTGGTGATGGTGGTGGGGGGGGGGGGGGTGGTTCTCTATAGGGCGAGGCACAAACATACAACGTACCATCAATAAGCTCATTGCAAAATGTTTAAACTTCTCATCTTCGTCTTGACTATCTGCAGGTTCTAGATTTTAACCAAACTTGACAGGAGTCATCAATGAAGGGGGGGGGGGGGGGGGGGGAATCACAATTTGTAAAAACAGTGGTGGTGCCCCATAGGAGGGCCAGTTGGGTGAGACACATACTATACTCCAAATTGTTGCAATGGAATTACATTCCTGAATTAAATTCTGAAATATGTGAGCCTCCTATGCCTACGTCGTCATCCTTGTGCAATGGAATTTGTTTTGGGTTTTTCAGAGCATTAGTTTCTCTGCTAAAGGACCACAGTAAATTCCACAAATCTATACAATAAATGGAGCTTTTGATTTATGTACTATACGATGTGAAATTATATATAAAATCATCTGGACTTTCCCTTGAGTTTGTTTACTTATCACATTTGTGTCACTTTAACCATTACATAAAAGCGTGTTTGATTTTCACAGCTCTCACACACTTACTCCCACCTATCCATGACCTACTGGTTGAAGTTTTGGTTCACCCTCAGAATAATAGGGCTCACATAAAGTTTGACGAATTTGACTGACAAAGTAACTGCAACGAATTTGATCCGAGCACTCCTAACTTGCTGATACAGAGATGAATGTCAGTGACAATTGTCAAATTTTAATGCTTAATTCTTAAATGTGATTGGCAAACAACGAAAATAGATGACAATTTGGCGAAATCTAAACAAGGATTTAAACGCAGTAAGCATCTCTCGACGAAACTGAATTCAAAACTGATGAAATTAAATAAAGATGCAACGAAAATAGGCGAAGTATATACGTGCGAAGTTCAAGTGAGCGCCATATCAGCAGGTCTTTCTATTTGTGTGTACATGTATTTGTGTGAGTGTGTGGTTTGTTTGTAAGGGTTTTCTTTCTTTTTTTCGTTTTAAAAGAATTCTACATCCGAGCCTCTATGGGGAATTGATAACACATGCGGAAGGAATATGCCCTACTTTCTGCGGTCTGAGGTGAACGGGTCGTTGCCCCTAGTTACGGACATTACGTGTGCCTCCTTCATTTGGAACTTCTACGACATTGCAATAGACCATGGTGCTGCTCCACGGTTAACTTACATTCTGGACCGCTGTATTTATAGTTTTTTTCTGTCGTAACAGCGGGTTACAGCTACAGTATTCAAACAGATCCCGAGGATGTGCAAAAAAAAAAAATGAGAATAAAAACAGATTCTCGGGATCGCACCGCTTGACGATCATTACGTGTCGCGCTGAATTGTATACGAACAGAAATTTGAGAAAATAGTGCAGAATCTTGACTTCTACCTTGCCTGTGTTTTATGGGGGAGCGGGAGTGATCCACCTCCCTGGATTGTAGAACATGTAGGCCTACATTTAAAATATATGTAGCAGTAATCTCCAAGCTCACTGCCATGTATATACGCATTACGTTGTTCATGCTGCTGTTTTGCCCGTTGTTTTCCTGTTTGTCTTATTTAGAAAGAAACACACCAAACAACAACAAAATATAAAATGGAAGGGACTGAATCGGTTGGGTGGGTGGATATAAGCCTTCTGTAGTTACCAAACGTCATGATCACTCTCTCGCTTGCTTCAGCGACCTCTGTGCGGAAAGGAGTTTCCCTCTAGTCAATGGACACACCCGTGTTTTGAAATCGCTACCTTGCATTTGACCTAATCGTTAAGGCACGTACGTCTGAAGGAGACGGTTGGATCTCACTTCAAATATTCAAATACATTCTATCAGGCAGTCATGTGGAAGTAAGACACTACCAAGCGTTCAATCTTTAAAAACAGCAACGGAGGAAGTGCAGTAGTGGTCCATACGACTTTCATTTGCACGATGAAATTAGACCATTAAGTTCACAGATCGAACATTGTTGAACAGGTGAAATATACTCTGCAATAAGTTCGTAATTAGGGGTTTGAAACCAACATTTGCAAAGGCGAAGCCCGATTACCTCTGCCTATTACATGTACTATAACCAACAAGGACCATGAAATGCGTCACACAACTTTAACCTCATGTATGTCAAATGCTCTTGCAATAACTTTTAAAAAAATGCTTTATTGTAGCTGCCTTTAGTAGAGTTTGAGCACATATCGCCTTTATCACATTTTGGATTTGAATCATCTCCACACACGATAGTACTGCCTCCTTCGTGTATACTGACGTAGCTTCTCTCAAATAGCTTGATTAGAAAAAAACAAACAAGCAAACAAACAACAAGACTAAAGCAATCAACTGTTGCACAAAACCGACTGGAATACCTCCGCGTCTCATACAATCACTACATCCCTGCCATAAGGTCATGACTTTCATTTACATTTTGATGAAGCTAATCACAGTATCAGAATTCACAGGAAATGATTTTGTTTTTAGGTGACTGCTATACGGCAGCATTAATGATGACCGCCTACCGAATGAGATTAAATTAAAAACCCTCTCCGCACAAAGGAAACAATTGTATTCCCACTTATTTATTTCCATTCGTTGCACCAATTAAGATTATTTCTGTTTCCTAGCAGAAAATATTTGACCAGAAATGATAAATTTGGCAGAATATTGCTTACCGTTAATCTTGACAGTGTTACCGTTACCATCTACAAAAAAAGTTTTAATTTCTGTTGTTGCCAACAAGCCTCGTGCTTAAAGGCATTATTTGACATTTTCACATAAAACAAAATCCCAGCTTTAGTGCCTCAAAATAGTTCTAAAATGGGAGTTAGGAATACTAACAACCAGTGTAAAAAGTTAATCAGTATGATCAATGTTAAGCATTGTTAGATATACAGAATGCGAACAATAGTTATAATAATATTCTTTCTAGACTAAACAGTCTACAGTTATGGTTTAGTGAGAAAAATAGTGATATATCCTTATATTTCAGGCTTTATTGCAAAGTTTTTATAATATTTATGGTAGGATGTTGTGTGATACAACTGACCTACACATATGATTCAAATGTGATAACTCGATCTTTTTTAAATCACTGCTCCCAATGGTAAACAACACCTTTAAGAATTTGGCATGGTCGTCAGAATGTCGGGTGTATCTGCTTATTCCAAAGGTTCCCTCTTCAGAATGTATTCGCTATTCCGTTGCCGATTTGGTCCGTCCGTCCTTGTCTTCCGTCTCTCCCCCTTCCTCACCCAATCACCGTGAAGAAAACAAGAACGATAAATAAGATTCATTCACACTCAACCATTCTTCTCGAGGACCTTTTACCCATTCTGTTCCAATTAGCGAAATGGGCACAAATTTCACGCACATACCTATAGACAAGAAATTAATGCGAAGCGCAGAGGGTTAACAGAGAACAAGAGAACAAAACTTTAGTCCGTTAGCCCCATGAGGTTTTCATGGGTTTTCATATACACGCAGATTTCATTTGTATGTGTGTGCGTGTGTATAGGGTATGCATGTATGTGGGTATGTATTTCTTTTTCGCCCGGTGTCTGACTTTTTTCTTTTTTTCCTTTTTTTTTTCTGCTTCTTCTTTCCGTGGTACACTTATTGAGGAAGGAAATTGTAACTGTACGCTCGCCATGCGAAACATAAACACCGTATCTCATCAACGTGAAACAAATAAAGACGACGAAAAGGGTTAACACGCACTCGTGCTACAGAAATGACAGGCGTGAATCGAACATTGATCTAAGGGGTAGTCAGAATGGTAGGCCCACTGGCATATGTATTTTTGGTGTGGGTTGAAATGGCGGTGGGGGTATAGGGGGAGCAGCACGGGAGTACCCCTCGAGATTTTCAGAATACGAATATGCCTGTTTGTGACACTCTTCACTCATCTGAATGCTGAAACAGAATATCGTGGCCTATGAAGCAAGCGGAAATCTCGGGGTCATCCCACGAGACCGACACCTACGAGTCATACATCCCACGAGTTCGACATTAAAAACAGGTCCATGAGTCATACAGCTCACAAGTCTTACAGCCCACGAGTTCGACACTAGGCAAATAAAGCCCATGAGTTCGACACTAGGCAAAAACAGCCCACGAGTTCGACAGATATAACACGGGGCTTAATGTGTCGGTCTCGTGGGCCTTAATTGTTAGCTTAGTGTCGAACTCCTGGGCTGTATGACTCGTGAGCTGTGTAACTCGTGGGCTGTATGACTCATGGGCTGGAAGACTCGTGAGCTGTATAACTCATGGGCTGTATGACTCGTGGGTGTTGGTCTCGTGACGTACACCCGAAATCTCTAGCATTGTACGAAAAAAATGGTGATTTTGATATAAACGTAATTCTAATGAATAGTAATAGTGTATGTAATTTATGAAGAATTACCCACCATTCCCAACTTGTTCAGACTATCATGAAAATGTCATTGGTGTGGTTGACTCTAGTAAAGGCCGTGTCACACCATTCCGGACAAGCTACGCGGGCTTGTGGCGAGGAGGTAGTTTCCAGCACGTAGAAGATTTTCAGCGGGCGAACAAGAATGTTTGCAATTTTCATTCATGCCTTGTCATACCGTACGGGGGAACTTCTGCGGCTTGACTTGCGGGGAAACAAATTTACTCTCCGGAGCTCTCCGCAGTTGGTCCGCACCTGACAGTATCTAGCGCGTAGTTGCCCGGAGGTGCTCACGCAAGTCCGATTTAATCGCAGCCAAGTTTTGAGCATGACCAAAACTTTTTCCGGGTGAGTCGCGGGAATGCCCGTAGAGGTCCACGCAGAACGCCAGTAGGAGACCCTTAGCGGCAGTACTTCCCAGGCAATTCCCACGCAGGTACTTCGCAGTCCCGTATGCAGCCAAGATAATGAAATTCTGTGAGATTTCAGCCATTCCATTAGAGGAATTCCTTCACTGAGTTGTCAGCCCCCACGCGACTGGTACAAAGGTCACACAGTATACTCGCAAGTATAACGCGTCCAGCAAGTAAGACACATGCGCTGACTCGCACAAATCCTTTTCCGCCCTCAGGAATGTCCGGTATGCTAGAAAATCCCTACACGTAACAAGCCCGAGTAGCTTGCCCGGAAAGGTGTGACAGGGCCTAAACACGGTTGCGGGTAAAAAAATATGCGTGCGCACCTCCGGGCGACTACTTTTGAGATACATGCTAGGTACTGTCATGTGTGGATCATCTACGGGGACCTCCGGGTAGTCAAAACTGTTCTTTGCAAGTCGCACGCAAGGCTGGTGTGACACGGCCTTAAGAATGAAGTCAAAGAGGACTTCATCAACAGGTCGCAGATAAAGCTGACAATGTTACTGACTATGCAAGTTTATTATTATTATGTAATATCTTTTGCTGATTCCGAATCTGATTAAAACTCTACCTTCTGTATGCGTGTGCTTACATCTTTCGACTACAAATGTAAGCATGGTGTGGATTTGCAGTTTAGACTTCACATAAGGAAAGGAAAACGATGACGTCGTAAATTGTTATCACACATATATATCACTTCGACAAAGACGCGACCGTCCCACTCCCCCCCCCCCCCCCCCCCAAAAAAAAAAAAAAATGTCACTGGTGCATTGCTTCTATTGAGGTGGAGAACATGGAACAGCCAATGTACTGAGTATTGCGACTAGCCGATGAGGAAGTGCTGCATTGTAACAGAATTTGGACCTGAACATGGGGAAGAAATACTATGTTTAATTGTAGTTTACTAGCCTACAAAGAGCCTGCCCATACTCTGACCAACATAATATCGTTTTATTATAGATAATTTTGTGACAGAGATGCCAAATTCAAAACATTTTTATGAGTTAGATTTTCATGACTCGTCATCTCGGAGCGCGCGCATGCGCGAGAGCGAGAGAGCGAAGCGACCGGGCGGTTGGAGGGGTGGTGTCCCCCTTCCCCAATAGGGAGCTTTTTCAATTTTTAGCTATTAATGGTGCGATCTGGTGAATACTTGAGTGACTATTTTTTATTTATCTTGAAAGACAAAAGGGAATATACCTTCAATTGCAACTATCACTTTAATCCTTTGAGCTATGCTTCTTATTATAGGCCCAAGTTGCAGACTTCGCCCGATGCGTGAGAAAAAAAAAGTGCCATGCGTTAGATCGTCAGACGGACCGTAAATGCGTGAGTCCCACTTGAGACTTGGTAGCTCTGTTGTGAGGGTACATACGAACAAGCTCGCACCTCATCCTGCTTGGCCTGGCACTATACACACCTGGCGTGAGATGAAACCCACAGGGAAACTTCCGTTGTATTCATTTCTCCTATGTATGACTCCAATTGAGTTACAAACGATATTGAGGAAACTCAGAGATGAAAATCTAATCTTGTGAAGATCCAGTGTCAGTTCACCGAAGAGGAAGAAGGAAAAAAAAAAACATGATTCACACCATTATCACATGTATATAAAGGACAAGTTCACCTTCACAGACATTGTGTATTGAGTGAATGCAGCAATATCAGTAGAACATACCAGTGAGAGTTTGAGGAAAATCGGACAATCCGTTCAAAAGTTGTTATGAATTTTTGAAGTTTCTGTCACTGCTGAATGCTATGAGAAGACTACTACAGCTTGTGATGTCACATGTGTAGAACCATATAGAGAAAATAATTATAAAGAAAATTCAACATATTTTCACTTTTCTAGCGTAATAACAGAACATTAGACTTGCTTCTTTCAGAAGGCAGGGGCGTCAGTGACAAGTCGAGGAAATGTGACTTCTTTTTTTTCAGAAAAATACAATTTTGTGAAATTCTCTTTAAAACATTTTCTTCTCCCCAGGGATAATACCTCCAAAGTACCGAATGCCGAAAGTAATTCCAGCTTTTAAAAAATGGATTACCCATCTCTTCTACGTAATTAAAGACAAAATATTTATCGTTTAGCATTTCTTTATAAAATCATGGAAAAGTCTTCATAAACGATTGCACATCCCCCCCCCCCCCCATGTACATAACCAACTTAAAGGGGATGGCTAGTAACTGATCAGTGGGAATCAGTGGGAATGTTGGGGGATGATTGTTCCAATCCTTTTGGGATTCATTTAAGAGCACATTACACATCTATTGTTGTGTGAAAATTTTTTGCTTCAGAATGGTCTCATATTCAAGTAATGTGCAGTTTAATGTTTCCAGGTTAGCATGCCTGTGCAGTGACGGGACATTAAACTGCACATTACTTGAATATGAGACTGTTCTGAAGCAAATAATCGGGCGACTTTCAGCACACAATGCTATATA
Organism: Diadema antillarum; assembly: GCF_040938485.1. Lineage (NCBI taxonomy): Eukaryota > Metazoa > Echinodermata > Echinoidea > Diadematoida > Diadematidae > Diadema > Diadema antillarum. The sequence continues at coordinate 84,029 of NW_027272869.1, read as the reverse complement.
AAAGTACATTGTACGTATTGGTTGAAATCACTAGGGGGCTTCAGATTTTGACGCGCTGGACGTTCTCCCCTCCCCTGCGTCGTGCTGAAAAGTAGCTTTAGATTACGCTGGGACGCAACGTATAAAAAAAAGGAAATAAGGAAAATCCTGCAGGCATTGCATAAAAAAAAAAATTATCGGAGGGTAATAATGAAATTTTGAGGGGCTGACTAGACCGCATGTGTCTATGATGTTATGGGTGACTGTGTGTTGTGCGTTTCTTTTTAAAATCAACGTTTAGGCCTAAAGTAATCAATTTACACGCTTGAGGGAAATACTTTGTGAAAATATGTCAACTGAGGCTTAAAAGTGATGTACATGTATTATTATTATTATTATTATTATTATTATTATTATTATTATTATTATTATTATTATCTATTCGACCAGGTAAAGAATATAGGATACATATCATTAACATCACAAACATGAAACAAAAACCAGAATGAACATTACAAAGGATACACTGTACTGTACACGTTACACAATGTGAAAATGAAATGAATGGAGACTACATGAGGGTCAGGGTACACAAAAGTAAATACATTTACTATTGCCTATCATACTATCATACGTAACTAAAGTCTAGTTAATGAGTTACATGATTATGAATCGATACTGATACTTAATTATCGTGCTTTTTTCTTGTTTACTATACCGGGTGTCCCAAAAAAAGCGGAACGGTGGATTTTTAGTACCTTGCGTTCTAAAAGTGATAAATTTTTTGACATCATTAAAAAGAGCATCTTCCGCAGAAGACCATGACACCAAAATCATTAAATTTGGTCGAGCACTTTTTATTCTACGCCAATTTCTGTAAATGCAGTCATTTTCAATTTTTTGCGACTTATGAGATAATAATTTGGGTGCGACCCGCGTTCCATACGGTGAATTGTGCAAGCTCGTTGATCCATGTCAACAAAAGATAACGCTTTCATATTGGGAACGCGCACACACACACACACACACACTGTTTTTTCCTGGCCCGTGACCAATGTGAAAGCTGTATCTTTTGTTGACATGGATCACCGAGCTTACACAATATTCACCGTATGGATCGCGTGTCGCACTCAAATTATTATCTCATAAGTCGCAAAAATCCGGCGAAATTTGACAATGACTGCATTTTCAGAAATTGGCGTAGAATAAAAAGTACTGAACCAAATTAAATGATTAGGGTATCATAGTCTTCTGCGGAAGATGCTTTTTCTCATGATGTCAAAAGATATATAACTTTTAGACCGCAAGGTACTGAAAATCCACCGTTCCGCTTTTTTTGGGACACCCGGTATTTTGTTAAATGGCCTGTTCCTAATAACTCTGTTACACCACTAACAAACAAACAAACAAACAAACAAACAAACAAACAAACAAACAAACAAACAAACTCCCGATGTTTAAACGTTACATGTGGACATGTAAATGCCGAGACCTATCGTGCCATTGCTTGGTGAGGTTCAGAGCCACTGAAAAGTTGAAAATGATTAGAGTGTGTCCCTGAACAATCGTATCATTGTCAGTGCTATTGTACCCTAATCGTCGCCACCATGCTGAAAACACCACGTGGGTGGGGGAGCACAATTCAGTAATAATTCAGTACGAGGTCAGAATGTGTACCATTATTGACAAAAGATGAAACGTATTTATATATCAAATGTGCCTGCCCAATCCTTCAAATCCCAAATAAATGATCAGCATCACCCACGGGCACAGAAAGACGTCCACACGGACGAACGGACAGATGACCACCAACTGCACGTCCCACTTCGGTGCTGACTCATATTTTTTCCTCTACACCGTATACTAAAGCACTGCGGACAGCAGTCCACACGATTGAAAGTTCCCAGCCGTGGTCGTGTCCATAATCGCCATTCGAGACTCGGTATTACATCTACAATTAGAAGTGAGAGTACCCAAACCCAATGGTGGAAGAAAACAGGTGTTTTGGTGTTATCGTAAGAATATAATTGTTCTCGGAGATATACACTGTATATATATATATATATATATATATATATATATATATATATACATACATAAATTATATATATATATATATATATATAAATACTGAAAGGCAAGGTCACACTCTTCATAGTATGTGAAAACTTTGAGCAAAGAAAATGGGTTTTTCTTTTTCTTTGCTCAAAGTTTTCACAATTTATTATTTGTTTCTGGTCAGTTTTCCCTTCCGTGTTTCAATATTATATATATATATATATATATATATATATATATATATATATATATATATATATATTGTAACCAATGAAGAATTGGTAGATTAGTGTATTAGTAAGAAAACGGGTGAAAATTTGTCAAATATTGAAAGTTCCGTGATAGATTACATAATCGATCGATTGTTTTAGCAATCGATCATGAATCAATCAGTTTCAGGGAAACTAACGATTATGAATTGTTTTGTTAGAAATTTTAGAGGGGTAATAATTGTTGGAGATGCGATTACGTTCAGTAATAACCTTTCATACAATTATTGCTTTGTTATCTAATCATTTCCGTATGATGAGGAGGGTTAATAAGCGTTAGTATTTGAGGAATAGGTCAGTAAGTAAAATGCGTAACTGTTTCAAAAATATAGCGATCAGAGAATAATAATAGGTCGAATATATCGTTTAGGTGCTGATCCCTTTTCCTTCCTTTGTAAATATATCACTTGTAAATATTAAAATACATGTGATTAGCTTTTTTGTAAATAATTAGAAGTAGTATAGGTTTTGAAATTGAATTTAAAGGTATATTTGAATAATTATATTTTTTGGAGCAAATTGCCCACCCGGCAGAGAGTTCCAACAAATCTAAAACAACAACAACATCGAAGTCGCTGGGTGGGCCTGAGTATGAGCCAAAGTGTGGATGATTAATGTTGTTGAGTGTTAATAAAGCGTTGATTGTAGTGGACACTGTTGCCTGGACCGTTTCCTATGAAGTCTGCTGCAGTATAACATAAGTATTGGTGAGTAAGTGCAATGCAATTACGGTGCTGCTAGAGTAGTATGCGAGTGAACTGGTGGTATCTGATATTGGTATCTGCGTTGGATGAGCTGCACTGGTACTGGTATCTTCGTTGGATGAATTGTAACTGGTAGTATCTTGGTAGTAAGCGAGTAATTGGAATAGATTGGTAGTAACCCAGCAATTTAGTAGGTTTAAACGCCGTTCTCCACGTCTGGTTGTATATTTCAACCAAACGGACCCCAACCTAGCTCGGACCATCCTGACTAGTTGGGGGCCTAAGGGCTAAAAATGGATTGTTTGGTTCAGATTCTTCCAAAAGCACCAAATTTGGCTCATAGGTCCCTTGTACCATACTCTTTCGATTTTTGATGGGCGCCAAGACTAAAAATCCTTGGGGCCGCCATATTGGTGAAATCCAATATGGCCGCCATTCGGGTTAAAGGTCAACTGCAGCTACAAATTGAAAAGGTTGATTAATGTCATGAATCCCATGTGGAAGATTTTACGGGGTCAGAGAATGTGATTCTAAATATCATTTCTGCAATTCAAGGTCACTAATCACCTCTCAAGGTCACTTTCAAGGTCAAATAAGGGTCAAATCAGGCATTTTGTGCATTTTTTGAAATGGCGTCTGTGAGCATTCAACTGCAATTCACTGGTACCCCTAATTTGTCCCAATTGTCATCTCTTCCATACTCCTTCAATGGTCAATTAGGGCCAAGAGGGGTTCCATCCCCCTACATATCAATAATGATTATGACAAATAAATGAAAAAAAAATATTTTATCATAATGTACATATATATATATATATATATATATATATTGAAATTTTTAGCACAGAAAACAGGCTTCCGTCGGTTTCGTTTTCTTCTCTCATTTTCTTTGCTCAAAGTTTTCACTATTTATTGATTGTTTCTGGTCAGTTTTTCCTTTCTTTGTTTCAATATATATATGTATATATATATATGTGTGTGTGTGTGTGTATATATATATATAAATACATAAACATGCTTAAATACGGCCGCCATAGTATTCCAAGCTGCCGAATCAGGGTGCAATGGCAAAGAGGGTAATAAACACGCCTAATCTTATTTTGTCTTCGTTTTTCCTTCTGACGAGATAGCTGGATAGCCCGTATATGCAACTAACTGGTCAGTTGTATGTACTTGGGGCGGACCACTTTACCGGTTTATGCACCTTGAGTTTTCCGATAACGGAATGCCGATTCGGGATTTTTTCATGTGTCTGCTGGGTTTGTGATTCTTTCACACAAGTGACTTCCACTTTTTATATCTAAGTGATGAGGTGCAAATTGTTGCGCCTCTACTAGAGGGGACGGTATGACAACACACACCATTGCTCAGCTAGACTTGAGATAAGTGTGATTCGAACCCGCGCCGTAACACAAGTCTTTAGACCGCAAGCCATACGCTACCGACTGAGCCACCTCGTCACCTTACATGGTCAATTATATAACTTTCAGCTGGCAAGCGATATGATTCTCCTCCTGCTGAAATTGGTGTATGCCTGTTCTCCCTTGAAACAGCGTCTGCTTCTTCAGTGAAGGAAGCAATGGCCGAAGCTTCCAGGGAATCGAGCTCCTCAATCCAGGTCAGACCAGTATTTTAGGGGCAGTTAGCTATTCGATTATTAAAGTACACTGTACTTTAATGGCAGTATCTTATCAGAGTAGGTGAAGGCAATTCAGCTGAAGTTTTTTTCTTATCTCTTTCTATTCTCTTTTTATCAAACGAAACCGTTTCTTTACTGAAAGAGCAAATGACTAGGGAAACTGAACACCTATTGATGTTGTATGGGATACTGATCCTGAAGAAAATAATCTTAACATTTTTGCGCAGCAACACTGTGCAGTCTTCTGACAAGAGATAGTGATGGCACCACTCAAATCTCAAATTATGATTGGACGAGTGTAGCGGCTTCCTGAAAATTAAGATTGAAAAATAAAGAACTGCCCTCATTTATCAGCGCACAGATATCCAGAATAAATGGGACGGACAACTCATCCTGAGCACGTGATACGAGACGGAAATATCCAACAGGAATTGTGATCTCACAACCCTTCAGCTTTCCAACAACAATATGCGATCTACGCAAAGATATCCTTACAAAGGATGACATAACGTTTTCTGAAAGCATTTTCTGAAAACAGTATACATTCGTACGGATGAGCATAACATCACATTTTCGGTAGTGTGCTTTCTTTTTTAATCCCTTTGATCTGAGGAAGTTACGGGTGGGTCGTGGTATTGAAAAGATAAAGGCCTTTTCAGCTCGTTCCTGTACAGCATACCTCTCTTCCAGAGTCCAACATCAGGCACTGACAGGGTGCGACATTACTTCAGACTTGCTTTGATGTGGCATGCAAAATGCCTAAGTAGTATGGGTCAGCAAACCAGAGCTCACTGACACACTAACTACCTTAATAATCGTGCTCATGTCCAGCAAGGACTGATGAGCAACAAGGTTTATGGGGCAACCAGCGTCAACGACGGTAGGCATCATCTCGTCATAACGTGGGAGCAAATCTGGCTGCTGCAAGTGAGCTTCTACTGGAATCATGACAGCATGGGTCATGATGTGATCCCTGACTTCAGGGAGCGGAGTTGGGGGAAAGATGGCACAGGTACATGGGAATTACTAGTACTATCGGCCACTCTCCGCAATGCTTCAGTACCAAATTTCATTCTTCTGCACAACAGCTGTTTCAAGGCATGCATTGGGAGGTGGAAAACATGGAAATGGAAAAAAAAATAATGAAATGAATGAATGAATGAATGAATGAATGAATGTGAAAATGCACAATGTAAGAGCAGGTGTCAGGCGAGCCATGGTCAGTACAATGTAGTTTGATATCGCTGCAAACTTAAAGTGGGGGGGGGGGGAGGGGATTGAGGGCCTATCTGACGGGAGGAGACATTGTCGCTATGCCAGCGTCTCGAAGAAATTATTTTCGCTGTCACAACTAACTCGATTTCCAGAGCGACGTCCAAGACGTCTTCAAACAAAGGGACAACTTGTTTGCTTGGAAGTCACGGGGATGTTGGCACGGCTTTTGCAGTCGCAGGGACTTATCAGAGACGTCTTTTCTCAGCGACTTGTCCCTTTCGTCGCCATTATGTTATTACGGTCTCCACAAGATGCGGGGACATCTCGAAGATGTTGCAGACAAATTTAGTCCCCAAGACATGGCCACAGTGATGGAGACTTCGCAGAGACGTCTCGGAGACAAGCTGGAAGACGGAAATAGTCTCTGCAAAAATCGAAAATGTTCGATTCTCCTGCGAATCCTGGAGATCGGGCTCGTCTCCAGGAGTCGTGCGTCGTAGAGATGTTGCGGAGAGTAGAGTTGCAACCTATAGTCTTCAGACCAACGAGATACCAACTTATAAAGTCTTGTGATATCATACCAATTTGCGTCCAAGCACTTTGGACAGAATCTTAATATACCCTAGAAGGTGTCATGAAAGTTGTATTATAACATATCTAATCTGTACCCTGTTAATGGTGTCACTGTGCACTGTGCACCAGTGAAATATGCTTGTTCCCTACATGGCGTCACCAGGACCATCATGTTCTCTGAACGGCATATTCAGCTGTGGACAAAACATACAATTTCCTATAAGGACTTTAGAATAGAACTTTCTTACACAAGTTCGAAAATAGCAAATTGATGCCAACCTGATGTACTAAAAACTCTCTTAAACACGACAGATTTTTTTTTTCATCCAGATTAGGAGTGATCTTCATAATTGTTATTTCATTGAATTTAAATCTGAATTATGAATATCTATTGCGATTGAGGATTCCTGAACTGCAACAGAGAAATAAAAACACTTCTTTTTTTAGTGGCAACATCAAGGACGCTGGTAATATAGAGAGTAGCTCCCTCCCCCTTATTGCTAAACTATTAATATATTAAACCGTTGAAACGGGAAGATATTAACACTATGACTTTGATTACCCCCTGCTCTTGCATCCACGCGGGCACCCGCGGGAATCCACGGCTGGTCTCAAGGCCTCGGTTTGTTTTGTGTTTTTTTTTTCATGTTTCTTTTCCCCACGTTATGAGAGAAAAATAAGATATTTTCGTCTTCATAATTTTGCTCCCTCCTTGTTGTTTTTAATCACCAAAACTTGGCTTGATATATCATATCAATATAGAACTACATCTGCTTCAGATTGTACATTATCATAATTAATATTAGGCCTACAATTATTGCTCCTATTATTGTTATTATTATATCATTATTATCATTATCATTATCATTATTATTATTATTATTATTATTATTATTATTATCATCATTGTTATTATTTGGGGAGGGGGAGATCATAGTCATCAGGTTTAATAGGCACCCGTGGGAGTAGGTTCTCACGACCTCGTATTTTTTTTCTTTAATATTTTTCCCATGTTATGGAAGAAAGAAGAATATATACATCACTGCATTCGTCTTCATTTGCTCCCTCTTTTTTTGTCACAAAAACTTGGTTTGATAGACCATAGAACCACACATTCTATTTCCACTTGCAATTTTAAAAATAGGCGGTCGGCAAAGCGAGGTTTTCCTCTACGTCCGCTCATCTTATGAATATGTATGATTACAGCAGCTCTGCAGTAAACGAATGGACACAGCTGCGCGTGTAATCTGATATGTAAGGGTACGATCGGCAAATATATTTAGCCGCGTCCTAAACAGTCTGCGTACAATGACACCGGACTTGAGAGCAAACGGCGAGCAAACTAAATGACGTACCTGAGCTGCATATAGTATTCTGCAGTTGTGCAAAATACAATTACCAACGTTCGTTGTTTTCATTTGGGGACGCCAATAATGGCGAACTGTACGTAAATGCCCTTGTAGTCCATGTCACGGACACACAGATTCGTGAAACCATCGTCAATACATTCAGTACACGTAACAGGCGGAGGCAAAGGTACATCACAGAACTATATACACACCAATACACACAGTGTAGAGTGTGTATAGAGTTCTGCGAGGTACATTGTGTGTGTGCGCGCGCGTCCGCCGGAAGATGTCAGAGATTTCGCTGCACCATCATCTTTAGTATCCCCCAGTGTCTCTGCAAGCTAAAAGATGGAAGATCGAGAAAGCAGGAGGCCAGCGCAGGTTCCGTGAATATTGAAACGCTCGGCTCTTTCGTCACGCACAAAAATGCATTATGCATGTAGCTAATTAATTTTTCTTTTTCGTCCTCGACGTCGACACGGAGGCGGAGAGGGGACGAAACCCACGCCATTCGATGTAGGATACTCTCCTGCGGCCGACGGCACCGGTCGCAACTGCCCGGAGCCGACGGCTCGGGAGGAGATAGAGAAACCAGCAACGCCGAAATAAAACAGGAAATACATAAGGCCGCGACAACAACAACAACTTCGAGTATTATAGTATAGGATAACAGTAGGATTCTATTTCTCATATATGTATGTTTTTATTGCATTCCTTGCAGATGAAGATGAAAATAAAAATGCAATATCAAATCTTGAAAACTCTTTGAAAGGGCATTACCCAGAATTCTAATTAACTCTTTTGGCTGTCATTAAAGCAAATGCAATGTATATTGAATTCCGCAAATGACCAGTCGGTGAGGACATTTCCTCTTAGCGCCTGTTATGTAAAAATGATTAATGGAATGATTGTGACGTGAACTATGATATGCCATAGCTTTGGACAGAACCTCACTTAAAAGCTTGTGTAGCCATATCATAACAGGCCATTATTGAAATGATACAGAAAAAAATTACCGTAAGTAATCATTAAAAATGAAATTGAAGGGTTACCAAGTCTTCAAATTTAAAGGACAAGTCCACCTTTTAATACTTATGGATTTAATTAATGCAACAATATTAGTAGAACACATCAGTGAAAGTTTTGGGAAAATCGGACAATCCGTTCTAGAGTTACGAATCTTTTAAGTATCTGCGCCGTCACCGCTAGATGAGAAGACTACTACATGTACAATGTATGATGTCATATGCGTACAACGATATAAAGAAAATAAAAGGAGAATTTCACAAAACCTTACTTTTTGAGTAAAGTGCACATTTCTTCGACTTGTTACTGACATAATGTTAAGGGTAATATTATTTCCCCCTGCCTTCTGAAAGAGAGAAGTCAAGTGTTCATTTGTTATGCGAGAAAAGTGGGAATATGTTAAATTTTCTTTAATCTTTCTTTATATCGATGTACACATGTGACATCACAAGCTATAGTAGTCTTCTCATTCAGCCCTAAGTGAGCAGAAACTTTAAAAATTCATAACTTTTGAATGGATTGTCCGATTTTCCTCAAACTCTCTCTGATGTGTTCTACTAATATTGTTGCATTCACTGAACCCACATGTCTATATGAAGGTGAAATTGTCCTTTAATTGTGAAATAAGGATCTCAGTAAGATCCCTTAAACATAATTACTCTCAGAAAGGGGTTCTTATTATAATTCATGAGTGTATGCCTACAGTGTTTGAAATCTTAACATGAAAGCAGATGTATTGATGTTACTCGTGAGAAAGCCCACCTTTCCCTCTCCCACAGCCCTCAACAACTGCAATTCTATTAGCAGGGCTTGCGTTCCTCCTATATTGACTATAGGCAAGCCATTTTCTAAATTACCTATTGTGAATATAATGGTTTGACCCCAAATGACCTTTAGGGAGACCTTATAAGGAAAAGTTGACATTAGACCATAAAAACAACTTCAGAATCGAATTCCTTGACCCATAAACCTTCTAAAGCTGACTTTTCAAATTATTGTAACACTTTAAAGGTTTTTAGTTGTTATACTGGCCTTTAAACGTAGGTAGCAGCCATATTGAATTTTGTAAATATGCCGCCCCGGAGGGCGCCCTTCACAAGAAATATCCTTTTTTCAGCCGTCGACAACTGCAATTCTATTACTAAGGCTGGCATTCCTGGAATATTGACCATGGGCAAGCCATTTTTTCAATAAAATGTTATGAATACAATGGCTTGACCCCTAAATGACCTTAAGGTGACCTTATTAGGAAAAATTGACTTCAGACCATAAAAACAACTTCAGATTCGAATTCCTTGACCCAGAAAACCTCTTAACCTGACTTTTTAAATGATTATAACCCTTTTATGTTTTCAAATGCAAGTGACCTTTAAACCTATATGGCGGCCATATTGGATTTTGCCAATATGGCCGCCCCAGAGGGCGCCCTTCTTGGCGCCCATCAAAAATCGAAATAGTATGGTTTGGGCTACATGTGTGCCAAATTTTGGTGCTTTTGGAAAATTTTGAACCAAAAATCCCTTGCGCCCCCCACTAGGCATGTAATGAAGAGAATAGAAAATAATTATGTGTTTGCTCACTTCGAGCGCGAGTCTTTGTACATGTACTCCCACCCAATTCCAATTTAGACAGCCATTTTGATGCAGAGCGAGGTCTTCTATCCCCATTGTCTTTTTTTTTCTCTCTTCTTTATAAGTAATGAAAATGATTACCCGGAGTCGAGCATACTGTTTACATTTCCCGTCACGATGTTAAAAGTTGGAGTGTTTCTACGTTCACATCATCTGCCTGCGAATGAATTACCAACAACATTTCAACGCAATGCGTGTTCAAAAGAAGTCATTGGGCTCATATATCTCACTCGGTAGAGTGGTTGTATCACCTACTACATACCGTACTTAATTAGCTCTCGTTAAAAACACTGTTATGCCGACAATACGCAAGCAGCATACAGAATTATTTGCCCTTTAAAGCAACTATGCAAATTGTAATATATGTTGTCCTTCATCCTAAATGAGGACGTGTTAATCTAATTTTGGTCTCATATGATTGTTACAATGAAATAAAATTGAATGATTTCTAAATCTATCAAGCAGTCTCATCATATTGATGATCATTGAAACGGGGCCTCCAAGCGCAGCCTGAGCCATTTTACTTCTCAAATTTCACATTTTCCCTGCTCTGGAAGGTGAGCAAGCCCCCCCCCCCCCCCCCCCCCCCCCCTCCAACACCCTCCCCCCGCTTGCTCGCTTCGCTCCCTCGCCTGGATTCTACCTCTTTCACACACACACACACACACACACACACACACACACACACCTGGATCTAGGCTACTTTGAACATGGCTAGAACATGTACCATTCATAATGTATACACCATGCACACACATACAGAATCTTCGATCTATCGGGCCTTTGGTCCATCATGTCCATCGGACCTTTGGGCTATTAGGGCGGTAACCCTTTAGATCTACTGTATTAGTAAAACTAAGTGAGTTCGATGTATTTCAACTTACCTATCCTCAGGTTTAGCAAACTAATCATTAAAGGGATAGTACAGGTTTGGTCGAGACCTAACTTCAAGTTTCTCACATTTCTTTGCTGAGATAATGAGAAACCCCTTATGAAATGTGAAAGAGGGTGTCATTCCAAGAGAAATTCAACGTTTGTTTGTTTGTTTGTTTTATTTTATTTAATCACGGGATAAAATGCCCTCGATCAGCCAGATGAGGCTGTTTTTCAGAGAGGCCGTGAGTACAGTGTTACAGCAACAACAAAAACAACACAACAGTTAACAAATCAATCAAAGTAAATCAACAATTACAAAAAAAAACACAAAAAAACCAACATGCATAACATAATGAATGAAATACATTACAATATAGCAGAAACTAGACAATACCAAGAACAAAAAAAAAAAGAAGAAGAAGAGGAATATAAACGTAACCACTAAACACAAACGCTACAAAAGAGGGTGACACAAACAAGTTCACGTAAATTCAGACAAATTAGCTCAAACATAGTTATGAAATCCACACTATAGCACTAACATTCTTTCAAAACCCTTCAAATTACTCAGTATTCTTACATTTTCGGGGAGGCTATTGACAATTTTAACACTGGAATAAATGCATCCAAATTTCATAAAATTTGTTCTGGGTTTTGGAAGTATGATGATATTACGTGAATTACGTAAATTATATTTATCTATTTTGATAACTACTTTTTTACAGATAAATAATGGCAATAACTGGTGTAATAATTTAAAGATAAATATTGCCGCGTGTTTTTCCCAGCGATTCATAATTGCTTCTACGCCAGATAATTCATATAAGGCTCGACTATTGAAACGATTATCTACTAATAGAATGGTGCGGAGAGCCCTCTTCTGCAAAACACTTATTTGATTTACTAGACTTTTACTAGCGTTCCTCCACACAATTGAGCAATAATCCAAATGGGGCTGAATTAACCCTTTGTATAAAATAAGGGCGGTGTCTTGCGGAATATATGGCCTTATTCTCTTGAAGCAGTACAACGCAGAAGAGAGTTTGGCCTTTACATTGGCAATGTGATCACTTTAAAAACATCGGTGTTAGATTTAACACCACGGGTGTTAAATCTAACACCGATCAAATTTCAATAAAGGACCACACCCACAGGTGTTAAAAATGCACTGTGATGGTGTTGAAAAGTGTTCACCTGACACTTCGTGGTGTTAATTTGACACTGTACCTGGTGTTATTTTGACACTTCAAAAATGACACCACATTGCGCTGATTTGATATTTGTTGGTGTTAATATCAATGGTTTAACACCCGTCCAGCTTCAATAAGAGACCACACCAGCTGGTGTTACTTTGGTGTAAATTTATTTTCACAGTTTTTCAAAAATCTAGTATTTTAATGTAAAATTCTTGATCGTCTTGTTTAAATTAAAAATCAACAAGAAGTGCAGTTACTAAGAAACTCTTCAAAAAAACAGTTTAAAATTTGGAAATGACACCCGGAGGTGTTAATTTAACACCATAAATGAGCACCGAAAATTTAACACCAGCTCGGTGTTCACTATTTAACACCGGATTTTTTGCAGTGATTGTTCCATGTCAGGGTGTCGTTTAAGGTCACACCTAAATACTTACAGGAGCTTTTTTGTTGTACGCAAAAATCATTAACCGTAACCTTAACGTTATCAAAGAGGTGTTTTTTCCGCATAGGTGTGACAATCATGTATTCACATTTTTTCTCGTTTAGCAGTAGTCCATTGTACCTCAGCCAGTTCGTTATCGCCCTTAAATCATGATTTACACACTTTTCTAAGTCATGGGGATTGTTTGATGCGTAGTAAAGGCAAGTGTCATCAGCATACAAAGAGACAGTACAATGTTGTACAACTTCAACAATGTCATTGATAGTTATCACGAACAGAAGCGGTCCGAGGATACTCCCCTATCCTATCGTTGTTCAGATATATTTCCGTTAACAACTGTGACTTGCTTCCTAAACGCCAGATAATCTTTGAACCAGGCTAAACTGTCGGATTCTACACCGTATTTTCGCAGCTTCTCAATTATCACATCATGAGGTATTAAATCGAAGGCTTTTTTCAAGTCAAGTGTAATGAGTGCAACTGCACGCCCTTCATCTAAAGCCTTCCGGATATTTTCTGTAATTGTTACAAGAGCAAGCAAAGTTGAATACTTAGGGCGAAATCCAAATTGATTATTTGTTAAAAGATTATTTTCATTGAAATACTTGTATAATTGCTTAAAAACAACCTTCTCGAGGACTTTCGAAAGGACTGGAAGGACCGAGATGGGTCGATAACTTTGTGGGTCGGTCATGTCGCCTCCTTTGAAAATTGGCGAAACTCGAGCTAGTTTCCAGGCTTCTGGTATTCTACCCTGAGCCAGAGACAAGTTTAATACATGACATAATGGTTTCACGATCACAGGCAAAGTATCTTTCAACACACTTGTTGGTAAATTATCTCAACCGCCTGCCTTATTTCTCGGAATTGTATCAAAAGATTTCATGATTTCACATTCGGTGACAGGATCAAATGAAAATTTGCAGGTTACTTGTTTAATGTACTGAGCGGAACTGCGATAATCTTCTTTCGGCAAACTAGACTTAAGACGTTTTGGCGCATCCACTAACAAATTATTCATAACATTGGCTATATCTTTGTAGTTGTGAATGTCCTTTCCTTCGGATTTGACATGGTGCAATACATGTCCCTTTCTTCTAGGTAACAGTGTATGAAGAAGCTTCCAGAGAACGGACGAGTCACCCTTATTTTTAAAAATACTTTCATTTATATATTTTCTTTTACATTTACAAATCAATGAAGTTACACGATTTCTCCATTGCTTATATCTATTCCAATCAGATATCTGTTTGGTCTTCAATGCTATCTTTTTACTTTTATCTCTTTCAAACATAAGCGACTTAATGTCATCATTCATCCATGGGGCTGATTTCTGCTTAACCCTTCTGCGTTTCATTGGAGCAAATTTATCTAATACAGTCACATATTTAGAAACCATCATCTCGTAGGCGGTATTGGTGTCTACTTCACAAAATACTTCATCCCAACATTCACTGCGTAGCTCATTACAAAATGTGTGAAAATCCAGATTTGCTAAATTGCGAGTTAACATATTTATGATTTGATGTGGCTGTTTTCACTCTACCAATAGCTGATACCACCATATAATGATCACTGAGTGTGATTGGTGCTACGTCACAATACTGCATATGTTCATGGTTAGATGAGAACAGTAAGTCAATGGTTGTAGCAGAGAGTGGTGTAATTCTAGTGGGCTTTGTTACAAATTGTTTCAGACCATAATCTGAGGCAATGTTTAACAGCTTCCTGGTATGATTAGATAACACGTGGATTTGATGAAAATTGGTTTTGAAATGACTGAGATATCAACAAAAAAAAAAGCGATCGTAATAAAAGGTGGAACCCACCTTGTATTAGGATCCCTTTGCTTTACTTTGTTTTTGGATGTCTCAGCAATTCTAGAACCGATTTTAATTAGATAAACTTTCAATTCCTCTTAGAATGGTATGGTGTGTACTATTTCATAAGTGTCTCTTTGTATCTAGCAAAAAGTTAAAAGCCCAATCCTCATCTCCACCAATACAAGTATTACAAGTACTATGCCATCCCTTTAAGGTAAGACAGCAAGTGACAACCTCGCGGTATAATTGTCACTTCTTCCTTTTGTCAAATTCTTTTATGCTTGCAAAAAGCCTAAAATACTTTGGCAAAATGAAGCAAGTTACAAAATCACTATTTTCAAAAGAAATATCAAAATTCTTCGACTTGTCGTAAATACATCACCATAATATGCCGTACATGAATATGAACATTATTTCTCATCACAAATTTCCATGTTGAAGGGCCTACCCAAAGACATAATTATCATTTTCTTCATTTGCAGCATTTGTACTCATTGTCACTTGCTTCCTTTTGTCAAAGCAAGGCACACTTCTTTTAATCGACACCATCACAGCACAACTTTGCTCTTGAATAGTGCATGTTGAAGATGAAATTGTATATTTTTATTCTTTATGTTTTGCTCCTATGTATTGAATATAATGCATAATTTGGCATAAAGAATGTATGATTACGCCAACTCTGTTAGATTGTGTTACATGGTATCGCGAATGGAATGCAGAAATAAAGCTGAACTGAACAAGAACTTCAAAAGAAAAACTACAGTTAAAACTGTCTATCATACGTCACGTTGGAGTTCTGATAAAAAGAAATAATAACTAACTTCACGTGAATAAACACCTGTCGTTAGGCTCCATTTAAAATGATTAGTTATAAGTTTGTACTTGTCATTATAGCTCCGAAGATATTGAAATTTGTGTGCAGGTAATCCCACATCACCCAGGTGATTTGTCTCATTCTAAGAGACTTCCTTTGTATGATTTTATCCTGATGTTAAATTCGTATCAGGGTAATTACCCCCCCCCGACAATTACCCCTTGCTAATTAATAGTTGAAGAGTTTGTTCGCAAAAACCGATAAGTCCATATTTGCCAAATGGAGATATTTGCGATTAAAGGTCAAGAAAAATAGAGAGAATGATAAGAAAATTTTTGCTTCTTTTGACCATTGATAACTTCAAAAATGTACTTTTATAGGCCTATGTAGTGACCAATATATCGTTTGAAAGGTACTATTTTGTACTTTATGACAGAGACCGTACTTCAAAATCTTCAAAAATGGACTTATTGGTTTTTGCGAACAAACTCTTCAGTTAGTGATAAAATTAGCGTAAAGATTAGGGTTAGGGTTAGGTATAGGGTTAGAGTTCGGGTTGGGGTTAGAATTGGGTTCAGGATTAGGATTAGGGTTAGGGTCAGGGGAAGGGTTCGGGGCGATTGTCCAGGAGGTATGTTGCCCTAAAACCGTTAAATCAATCATGAACGGAACATTACAGAAAATTACCTCTCCCATAACCACGTGTGCTGACAGTAAACTGATCCCATGCACGTCTTATGAATAAACTACTAAATGGGATTACATCTGTACATCTGTTACAACATCTGCTTGGCGTACATACAGTGTATTTTGAATTAAATTCTTTTTTAAATTAAACTTAAACAACAACGAAATCATACTAAAAACTTTCATCGGCTGGGGATGATGAATAATTAAATGACTGAGCTTCAACCAACCTTGAATTGTAGAGGGCAAGCTTTCGTCCTCTCCTGAGGACTTTCTCAAGCCTTATGCAGTGGAGTGTTGTCTTGCTGCCGTTGCCTGTCTTTATTAATCACTGGACCATAGATTGGTGAAAGGGTATAGCCCGAGTCTCTGTTGAGAGCTGGTATTGACCCTTCTGATCCAAAGTGCTTCTTTATTTTTCTTTTAAACCAGTTGCTTTCAAAGTCAATGATACGCGCCTCATCCCATTCAATGTTGTGTCCTGTGTTGTAAGAGTCATCGGATCATCCACTTAACACAAAGGAGGGAGTTGCTAGATCTTTGTATTTGAGAGCTCGAAATGTAACCTCTGACAATGATGCACTACAGAGTGAATTCCACCATATTGAAAGTTAATTAAAGTCCCAAGGCAAATAAGGTCAGGCATTGTGTATAAGATCACTTGTGCTGATTGCCATGATTGTTACATCGGGGAAACCAGCAGAACCTTGAACGAGAGACTCAAGGAACACAAAAGGGCACTGAGACTAAACAATCCATCACACTCGGCGATAGCTGAGCGCTCTTACAACACAGGACACAACATTGAATGGGATGAGGCGCGTATCATTGACTTTGAAAGCAACTGGTTGAAAAGAAAAATAAAGGAAGCACTTTGGATCAGAAGGGTCAATCCAGCTCTCAACAGAGACTCAGGCTATACCCTTTCACCAATCTATGGTCCAGTGATTAAGAAAGACAGGCAACGGCAGCAAGACAACACTCCACTGCATAAGGCTTGAGAAAGTCCTCAGGAGAGGACGAAAGCGTGCCCTCTACAATTCAAGGTTGGTTGAAGCTCAGTCATTTAATTAAACAACGAAATCATCTCTGTTCGGCCTTTGATGTCTGCAATATTCAAAATACATGCTACCTTTCGTGATTTATTTATTCTTTTATCACTTTCATCCTATGATTTTATCCTCGTATTTAATCATGAACGTCAGAATACAGGAAATTTACCTTGCTCCAATATGGCCTTGTCGCAGACATTACAATTATAAATGTTCGACCACGATGTCTGTCATATTCAGCAATAACCCCCAAAATCATTTTTACATTGTGTAGCTTCTCTTTTCGTGCGGTCGCCTGCCTTGCGAAAGATTCAAACAAAATATCGATGTCATGATTATATGGGGCAAGGGCACATAAAAGTTTCTGGTATACACTTTGGCGTTTAATAAACTAATGATTACCATATACAGGTGTATGCACTCGACTTCATATTGAAGTGTTGCGGAAACTACATGTAAAACGCGAAATGTGTAGCTTACAATACAAAACGTACCAAAAACCTCTTGAAAAGATTTTGCATTAAATACACACAGTTAAAATTACTATGCAAGAGATAAATTCTCTTTGAAGAGATTAGTACAGTAATTGATCAGATTTGGATATTCCTATCCTAACTCAGTACATTTGAGCACGAGGGGGGGGGGGGGACTTTAGGGGTCTACTCAAAATACGAAGACTTCCGTAACATAGCCTCATAAACAACATTCCATTTCAGATTAGGTCAGAATATCACTGTGACTTCTGACAATTTTTCAAGTTTCTGTACATATTTCATGCACACTTTTCTTATCTCTTGAGACGGAAAGTGAGTCGACAAAACTGTTTGGAGCACTATGTATACTCGATTATGTGATTCCACGCTTCGATTTTGAGGCGAAAAATAGGAAATTTTGCCTCTTTCATAACTACTGTACTGGCGACGGTTTAACACTAATATTATCTCATGCATATAGTTGATCTTGGTGGATTGTAAATTAACACAAAACTGATTCGATTGCACTAAATGCAGTTTCCTGATCCACCGGTACCCAAAATATGTAATTATTCAACTTCTTTTCCACTGGATTCAGATACTGAAATATATCTCTAAGTATGACACATTCTAGTCATAATACATCTCGCCTGTCAGAGCAATTATGAGAAGGAATTAATAAAAAAGAAAAAATTCAAATACTTTTCAGCAAGGCCTATATCACACACGTGGTAAATGTATTGCACCATCTCATTGCATCGATTAACGTATGTGCCAATTTGATCAGATATTTGGTGTTTGATATTTTTACCTGAAAAAAAATTATAGATATAACATATTGTTACAGTAGAATTTCAGTTCTCTGAAAATACAGTTTTGTGTAACGATGCATCCATAGTGAATACCCTTGCAGTACCCACTACATAAGAATAAGTAACCCAAACAACACCGATAAGCATTATGACCATGCAACACAAGAACGTCTTCTATTTAGTCATCTGCTTGAAGAGAAGAGAAACAACGGGAAAGAGATAATGGTCACTCTGCTCAGCTTTTGTAGGATCATTGTACTATTTCAGGGCAGAGACAAGTCTAATGGTTCTACCAAAGACAGTGATGTATCAAAGATAATTTCCGATGGCGCAAGTTGTCTGTAACCAAAAAGACGCATGGCTTCTGCACATACAGACTGGACGTAATCAGCTTCCGACGGCTGCAGGTTGAGTCGCCATTTGGATGCAGTGGCTGATGCATTTTTGTGCATCTTGAACAACGGTTTGCGTGAGAGTTCGTCGTCTTGTTCGTCGTCCACTGTGTTGCTCCACACCCACTCCAGGACTTCTGACGGCGGAGGCACTTTCAGGAACTCGTAGATATCACGCGTCACATTGACTGGTCTGTCGGCAAAATCCTCGTACCGCACCAATTTATAGCGACCTTCTAGCCACGCGGGCTTGGACTGGGCCGTCCGCAGTGTTGAACACATCCATCGGCAGAGTACAGGTAACCCTGGGGCGACCTGTTCTTCAAAGACGGATTTTCGCGAAGGCTCTAAGTTGAAGAAGACATTACCATTGCGCGAGCTGACACTGAGTCGAGGCATCTGTTTCTTATCCGCACCTCTACGCTCCTTGTTCTTCACAATATTGTACTCAAGACGCGAATTCGCTGTACCTCGTGGATCGCGAACAAGATGAACAATCTTTACATTTACCCCGTCATTCTCAACCAGAGGTTTCAGTTGCTCAATATCCCCTCGGATAAGTTTAATGGCCATGCGTTTGTTAAAAGACAAACATATTTGTTCAACAACGGCAGGCGACAGGTTCATGCAATCTTCCTTTGCCCTGCAGAGTGGCATAAGAGCGCGGCTCTTGGTCCGTCCTCCCCAAGCCCCAAATCTCCGAATGAACTCGGGAGAAAACTTACATCGACTGATATTGCGTAATACTTCCGACATGGCCTTCTCAATGTCGGCATTGCTCCTACCTTCAGCCAGCCAGTCATTTCTGATGTGGAGAGGTTCGTAGAGGTAAAAGAAATCGCGATTCTGATTAAAAATCTGCCCTACGACAGATGAACCTGTTCGCATTTGTGCTAAAATCACAACGAATTCTGGTCTAAATAAAGCAGAAGGAAACGCAGCAAGATTGCTCCCTGTGAATGTCTTTTCTTTTGCCAGCGGCTCTCTTTTTGTCCAATCAATGCTGGACTTTTTTCCTTGGGTAGTGAAATTTCGAATGGAAGAAAGAGAACTAAAAGCATTCCAATACTGAATCTGAGTCCCATGTTCGGCTGGTATGTTTCCAGAACGGACAGAGTTCCCGTATGTGACGACATCTCCAAGGATAGCAGACTGGCGGTCAGTCGGAAGTGTGTCGAGATGCTTAAATTTCGTCACGATGGCATAGATCGAGAGGAAGACCAGACATGAGCAGAGCAGAGCGGGGAGACGCCTGCGAGAATACAGAGCCATTGCAATACCGGTACTTGCGGCCACGGTGGGGGTCTCGTCTTCACCGGGTCGTCGGCAGAATTCTCGAATGCTAGGCAGGAGTGCTGTCTAGTTACGGCGCTGCGAGTATGAATCCAATGTTCTGGTTCACTGTTAACTGGGAAGAGGATCCATTTCCTTGGTTTCTGGTTTTACAAGTGAATTGATTTGTGTGTATACGCTAATGATTATGTGATGAGGCAGCAGCTGGGATGATCGGTTGGTATATTTACATGATATGCTGTACACCGCATGCGATCATGTCGGTTTGATCATTGATGGTTAGGTTTTATGCTGCAGTTGTCTCTCTCTCTCTCTGATGTTATGTTAGTGATATATCCATCCGAGATAACAATCAATAAGTAAAGATCAGTCAGCACTCATGCGCATTGCGTTATGTATCACTGGCGAAGGTCTTATGGGCGTACGTGTATATCAACTCGCGACATTTCACACGCGCACAACAGCTCCACTCTGCCCGTATAGCGTCTCCAGCTGTTTGCCAGAGCCCGAACTTTCCGCGTTCAGTATGTTGCGGTTGCACACACTCGACTTGGGTCATCCGTACAAGGTGACCTCTGGTTATTCCAGTCAGCTAACTAAGCAGACGACAGAGTCAAATTTCCGTACACCTAGTCTTCTGCCAGACGCTAGAGACGATCCCGAAGGAAAAGAAGAGGTCTGGTGGTACACGTGTTGTATCTTATTTCATTCTACGTGTATTTGACTCTGTTTCATTTCATTCTTTTTTTTTACATTGTTTTGTAGACTAAAGATGCATCAAAATTGCAATTACAATGCATCTGAATATTCACTGACCATTGATACGAATGGACAAAATGGTCAAGGACACAGTAATTTGGATGGATAATAATATAGAATAATTATAGTACTAATAATGATAGCACAATAATAATAAAGAAAGACACCGACATGATAGAATTCTTTTATTTGATTTGTTGTTTTTAGATCAAAGAGTTTATACAGAAGTGATGGTTAAAAGTAAAATGAATAAGAAAAATAAACGAGGAATTTTGGAGAAAAATATGAAAAAACACAACGGACGCAGATATATTGCACTATTGAAGTGGTTGCATTTCAATATGGTTATAAAATGTGGGGCATGTGTCAAAGCAGTCTCGCTCCAGAATATAGTATTGTTTTGAGATAAAAAAGGAAATTGTCAGCGTGTAACTACCAAAAAACAAAGCTTTATAAAAAAAAATGTGCTTGTAAATAAGGGCGGCATAACGTGTTGTCGGCGGGGGAGGGGTGAGTTGTTGGCATAGAAAAACAATGCCCGCTGCTATACAAAGGCACTTGTAAATACTCGTCATAATAATGCATAGCATAAGAATATGTATCAGTTCATACGTACGCTCATGCAACATAATTTAGTATCAATCTTTCATGAAAAGGTGTACGATAAGTGTTGAAAGTCCTCATACAGAGAAAACGTCCGAGCTGATGGAGGTTGTGGGAAGTGTTTTTTTTTTCTTTTCTGTCTGGAGTTTTACTTTGCAGTTGTTGTTTTTTTTCTTTCAAGATAGGTGTCATAATAGACACGGTACGAAAAAGGCAGCCAGTGGTAATGGCAGCACTGATTTAACCCTACTATTTCATACCGATGGTGCTGTACACAAACCACGCACACATTGCATCATAAAAGACGTCCTTCTGAAGTAAAAGCAAACAAACAAACAAACAAACAAAGAAACAAACAAACTATTTATACAAGCCACGTCCACGAGCAAGTGATTGCTGATCGCCACTGTTCCATCACTGTCCATTGATACTAATGATAATGATAATAATAATAATGAGAATAATAATGATAATAATAATGATAATGATGATGATGATGATGATAATAATAATAATAATAATAATAATAATAATAATGATAATAATACTAACAATGATAATAATAATAATAATAATAATAATGATAATAATAATAATAATAATAATAATAATAATAATAATAATAATAACAATAATAAGGTCTTATTTATCCAGGGTAGCCTCTTCAGTGTTGCCACTGCTCTACCAAAGAGCCCAGCCATTATCATTACCTCAGCGTTGCCAAGTACCCATTTTATACACCTGGGTCGAGAGGGACATCGTGGGTAAAAACATCTCTTCCAAGGACGTAAGCACTGGGCCGGAATCGAACTCGGGTCCTCTGATTGGGAATCGGGAGTCTTATCCACTATTCCACAGCGCCCCCACTTCTCTTTGGAAATCAAGTGATATTTGTCCCTTTATAAAGCTTTTATAGAACTACCTTTTTTTTTTCTTTGCTATGCCTTACGCCATTTCCCGCAGAAAGCGAATTGCCGAAAAGGGGAAGTTTATAATTATGCTAATAAGTACTAGTAACTTGAACTGAGATGTATAGCGCCCTCAAACACCATAATAGTAATGGTATATTATACCATTACTATCGCGCAGCCGATAATACGCTGACGAGAGCGTTTCTGCGTGCTTTCCAACTGGTGACTGAATGGTTGCTACATACTCTGGTTGGACTCGAACCAACGATCTCCTGATTAATAGTCATATCCAATGGACCACTGAGCTTCCACCTGTCAGCCAAATGCTGGTTCTTTCTTATCCCTCACAGCAGCGGGTATACTGCATAAGTTACTTATTCAAATTAATACATTCTTGCGTCGAGTTGCTTTTATTTCAACTGATTGAAGAAATGCCGTTCATCAACTTAAATAACTTGAATTATTTTGATGATGGCAGAAACACTGACAACTAACGTTCTGCGTTTAAAGGGGCAAAACGTTTGTATACTTTTTTGATGATTATTCGAGAGAGTCTCCAAGATCTAACCTAAACGCTCTACACCTCTCTCTCTCTCTCGAACAAGGCTTAGGCAAGCCGACCGGAAAGGCGGCGGCACGAATACAGCTCACCCTGGATTACCGCAAGACTACTGCGAGCCAGACATGTCTCGCAGAAAGCTAACTTCCGTTTGCTTTTGATGTGATATATTTTGTTGCGTATCTCTGCACTGAAATTATTCATGTGATGATCATACATTATGATAGAAATATATACGAGAAATGCTTATCAGTTCACGGTGGTCGTGAATAAAGGTGATCAGCTTGCACCAACAATTTACTTGATAATCCGAGTGATAATCATCATGACTGCTTACTAGTACACGTGTACTCGTGTAAGCCCTGATACGTACCACGTGTAATATTGCTGTCAAGATGTGTGAGCAGTCCTAATTGTCCCACGTGTTAGAATATCCTGTAAACAGGGATAGCTGAGGAATATATTGATTATTCTTCTGCTGTGCTGCTATTAGACGAAAAACTCGCAGAACAATAGTTTCGCACGTTATCATTATTACGTCATTCTTTTTTTCCTAACAGATGGAAGGGGGGAAATGTGAAGAACTCACAGAACAATAGTTTCGCGCGTTATCATTATTACGTCATGTTTTTTTTTTTCAACAGATGGAAGGGGGAAAACGTTTCAACCTTGGAGGTGTCGCACATCATCTGCCAGCATCCCAACATATTGGAGGCCAACGTCTATGGTGTGGAAGTACCAGGTAATACATAATATTGAAGTTGTTACGATTGATGATGATGACAAAGGTGATTAGAAGATGATATAACTAGTGATTAATTGTAACAGATATATAACAGATATACTGATAACAATGATAATGACAATAATATAGCCGCATATTAATGTTTTGATAATCATTGAGCTAATCATATTATATGATTTGACTAGATTTAAACAGGTTTCATTTAAATAAGATCCGTCACTGTTGGGGCCATATTGCAGCATTCAACTCGTTTAACTATCTGACTATCATGGAGCTTTTTTTTTTTGATACAGGTAGCGAAAAGTAAGGTTTTGCATGCACTTGAAAATAATTTTCCATAGATCACCTGCTAGAATGTACTAGTATATACATTGTATATATATATATATATATATACTGTATATATATATATATATATATATATATATATATATATATATATATCATATATAGATATATAGATATATATATTACAACACACACACACACACTATTGAATATGAATCGCATTAAAGATTCTTTACCCTTTATGTTTCATATCCACGGGAACCAACTTTACTTTCACTTCAGTCCTGAAATTCGCAACGATTTTTGTATGGGTTTTTGCTTTGTCTTTGTGTGTGTGTGTGTGTGTGTGTGTGTGTGTGTGTGTGTGTGTGTGTGTGTGTGTGTGTGTGTGTTCTGCTCATACCCTTCAGTTTCATCATGCGCGTGTTTTCTCAGTCTGCGCCGAAACAAATATCTCATTGAATTTAAATCAGTGTGTTAATCCAGACTATAGCCAATATTGTGAATAACTAAAAACTAGGGGTTGACCTTTGGAAACATTTTTTTTTAATCCTTTTACCTACCGCTAACTCACACAAGCCATGTGGGTATGGTATCATAGTATGTTCAGGCCGGAAACGGAAACAGTTTCAGAATGACATGACGTCATTTGTGACATTGAGTATGTTTAGGGACTTATCATTGATGTCTATTTATATATGACAAAGGAAGGACAATGAACACTAGTGTACATTCAGGGGGAAATGATAACTATGACAATTTTCCTTGTGGTGTGGTGGTATCCAGCACCAAATTGGTATGTTGATGACAAACACCGGATATTTCTTTAATGTGTCTATGTTTTTCATGGACACGGCAAAGTCAGCTAGAACATAACAAATCATGAAGTCACGTACGAGCATGCGTACTGCCCAAGCATCTATTGAATCTAAACGATACAGTCACCATGTATGATTCTGTTTACAAGATGATGAAAAGATCATCAATTAGCAAACTTGGACCAGATAACGATGGCTGTCAAGGATGAGAGCCACATGTCCAATACACTTCATTTATTTTCATTAGGTCCATAGAATTGACAAATTGACATAGAATGACAAATTTTGATCAAAGTTCAGACTCTCTTGTTTTTATGCGGCTGTACAGCATTACCTAATATCTTTCCATTTTGTTTAAGATTAACGCTACTTTTCAAAAATAAAAACAAAGGGAAGAGCATAACTTCGAATGAATGTGACGCGAAAAATTCCAGAAAGAATGATCGAGCATCATAATTCTTGAGTAAATCGGTAGTTATCCGCATGTAAACTACGAAAATGTTCTAGAATGATACTTTATTTTATGTGAATTCTATTTTGTATGGAAATGTTACAGTTGTTCTTGGAGTAAAAGATTTTAGTATGTCTGAAACATTTCTGTCACACTAGAGGACCAACTTCCTTGTGTATATAGCCGAAACCACTCAGGTACACAACAATAGGAGGGAAAAGATTGTGTTCAGCTTGCAACGTAAATAAGTCTTAGTTAACTTCTATAATGATAATGTCATTAACTTTTTATGGCATCCCTCACTCCTCCAATCACCACCAGGACACGACGGTCGCGCAGGTATGGCAAGTATCTCAATGCGCCGCGGCGGGACATTTGACGCTGACGCCCTCTATCGTCAAGTGACGGAATCACTGCCCCGCTATGCTCGCCCCCTCTTCGTTCGTCTCATGCCAGTCATACCGACTACGACCACTTTCAAACATCAGAAATCAGAGCTGGTGAGGCAGGGATTCGATGTCAACATCATCGCTGATCCAATCTTCTTTCTTAATGATCGCAAAAAGACGTATTCGCCCATGGACGCGGCAGAACTAGCCCGAATTCTGGCTGGTAATTCGAAGCTTTGAAAAAAAGAAAAATCCAAGCTGCTGATATCGGGTTTAAGATGTGTTTCGTGTTCCCCTATCGAACAAAATGACATTCCGCATGGCGACATCGAAATTTAATAAATGTCTCAGTATATCATCGTTATTAACTTCATGAAGAACTGCAGAGTATGTTCCCTCCGTACTCGAATGTGCTCATAATATGACGATTCATAAGTTATTGTCAACGTGACGAATTTCAGACTTTGGCTAATATCAGAACGATTGCTGATAATCCATCGCAAAGTTTATCGATGAACGTGTGTGATATGATTTTGTTTTCGAATTGATGAATGCATTTACTCCGATGTCGTATATTTTTTACCAAGTCTTTGAAGCTGGGGAGTTTTATAGCAATTTTAACGTGATTATTCTTATCGCATGTCAGGACACATTTTGTGTGTGTGTGTGTGTGTGTGTGTGTGTGTGTGTGTGTGTGTGTGTGTGTGTGTGTGTGTGTGTGTGTGTGTGTGTGTGTGTGTGTGTGTGTGTGTGTGTGTGTGTGTGTGTGTGTGTGTGCAAAAACGGGCCCTGAACTCCGTTGATCCAACCAGGAAATCCATGCCCAGGTTGATTAGTACGTTGTAAGTGCACGAGATTTGAATGTATTTGTTGCAGAATATCCAAGTGATATGAATTATAGAAATATTCCTTCTCTTTCTCTGAATCTTTAATATAGGAGTCCGTTCTTATATCCAAGTCGTCCTAAATTTCATTAAAATGCTTCTATTTTCTGACGAAATTAGTGCATTCTCTTTTTCTAAGGCTAAGGCTGTTTGTGCACGGACACGTGCTATTGATATTCGAATGGCAATTCTACTTTGACGAAAAAAAAAAAAAAGAAACTATGCACAGATAGCACCAAAAGATGTATTTCGTGTGTAGAAGTGTATACCTTCTCTATGAGGTGAAAGCAGCGCTACGACAAAGCACCAACTTAAAGGACAAGTTCATTTTCATAGACATGTGGGTTGATTGAATGCAGCAATATTAGTAGAACACAACAAGTGAGAGATTGAGCAAAATCGGACAATCCGTTCAAAAGTTTTGAATTTTTGAAGTTTCTGCTCAGTCACGACTGGATGAAAAGACTACTATAGCTTGTGATGTCACATGAGTACAACGATATAAAGAAAGAATAAAGAAAATTCAACATATTTCCTTTTTCTCCCTTAACAAAAGAACACTCGACTTCTCTCTTTCAGGAGGCAGGGGGAATAATATTACCCTTAACATACGTCAGTAGCAAGTCGAAGAACTGTGCACTTTATTCAAAAAGTAAAGTTTTGTGAAATTCTCTTTTTATTTTCCTTATATAGTTGTACGCATGTGACATCATATACTGTAGTTGTCTTCTCTTCCAGCAGTGACTGCGCAGATACTTAAAATATTCGTATTTTTTGAACGGATTGTCCAATTTTCCTCAAACTTTCACTGATTTGTTTTGCTAATATTGCTGCATTCTCTCAATCTTTATGTTTATGAAGGTCGACTTGTCCTTTAAGCGTTAAACGCCCTCTACAGTTCGAGAGGCGGTTATTACTTTCCGAATTGCTCGTCATGCGCGATTCTCTCTGTAACAAAAAAAAAATGATAAAAAACCAAACAACAACAGCAACTATTACCACTACTACTACTACTACTGCTACTACTGCTACTACTACTACTACTGCTAACTAACAAACGTTTCCCCTCTTGAGTCTTAGCCGCATTTCTTTGTCCCTCCAATACCAAAGCGTCAAAATAAGAACGCTGATGATAGAGAGTAAGAAACACGGATGAAATAAAGAAATATAAGTTCAATGATGATTAAGCGGTCAAAGGGATGGTATAGTTTTGATTGAGGTGGGACTTTGACGGGTTTGCAACTTGTGTGTGTGTGTGTGTGTGTGTGTGTGTAAACTAGTCCTCTGATGAAATATGAAAGAGCATAATTATAATTCTAAGAAGAATCACTTTATGAAATATTAAAGAGCACATCATTCGAATTGGAATTTAAAGTTTATTTGGGGTAAATTGGTTTTGAAATGATTGAGATATCCAAATAAATTGATCCTGATAAAAGGTGGGATCCATCTATGCTCTTTATCATTTCATGAAGTGGTTTTTAAGCATCTCGTAAAAAGTTAAAAGATGAATCCTCATCTCAACCAATACCATACCATCATTTTCATAAACAGCCGTGCGGCATGAATGTATGTAGGCTATATTTGTGTACCTAACTACAAGTGATACATGTTGTGACGTAATTTCACTATTTGGCGTATTACTTGCGTGAAGGCTCAATTTGATTGTCCATGATTATTTTTCATTATTTCTTAATGTTTAATGTTCTTTATGTTTTGCTTTCACGTGTGCACTGACGATTTCGTGAGTCGTTGATTATATTCACAGATTTGCCTAGTATCTACTAAAATGGTAATTCGCGCGTGTTTGCGCAAAGACTGGATTCTTTCTAAAGGACATGTCATTTATCTAATGGTGGCAAGGCCCCACGTCTGTAGAAAACACAGTAATGTAATCCTGCCACTATCACCTTCCATTGTGTTGATGATTTTGATATTACAGATTAATGTTTTGCCCCACCATTATTGTTTATCGTTTCCTTGTTGATGTAGTAATTATTATTAGATACTACCATAATTACAGTTGTTTTGTTTTAAGTTTGTGTTTTTTTTTTTTCATTCGTTTTGTATTGGTTAATATCGTTTAATATTGGTCAGCCGCGCAACACTCCCTACGGAGGATGGTCTGTTTTAGCAATTTCATATGACCGGTCCAGCAGCGTGCCAAAAAAAAGCGAAAATGGTAATACTCAAGGTTTTTGCATATTTAACCTAATTTGACTCAATTTACACCAACTGCTAAATCTACCGTATCTCTGAGATAAAAATCTACAGAGCTCCGCGACTCCGAGTCTGTGAAACGTGACGTGAGAAAGGATCATTTGTAAACCCACTTTTACAGGATTTGGTATGGAGGGACGTTTTGTACTTTCACCTAATAGCGAGCATGGAGAAATGGATTTTTGACTGATTTCTATCTTTAAGCGACTGGAATACGCTTAAAATGCATTTTTCAAGAAAGCACGCTTTAACGGACATTTTATCTGTGTTTGTTGAAAACTAAGGCATGTAGTTAACACGTACTATTTGTGATGTCAGTAAACACTCGTAGGCAAGATACGCAATACACCACCAATTAAGCAGCAGGACATTGACCCCCGCTGAGTCAAATTTTCAGCCAATCTAACAATTACTCTTCATCATAAGATTGTATAGGCGTGTTTGTATGTGCATTCATGTGTGTTTGTGTGCATGTGTATGCTTGCAATAATATGTCTGTCTATATGTTTGTAAGAGAATCACATACCCGATTGACTACAACGTATATTCAAAATAAAATTTCCGCTCTAACCAGTGATAAACAAGCAAACAAACAAACAACAAACACAAAAAGCAAATACGTAATACAAAAGGGATTTGTAATATTGCACCATGATTATTCATATTTGTTCAACCTAGCTAATAAACAAACATAACAAAGAAAGCTGTTTATCTGTCCGTAATAACTGCAAGAAAAAAAAATGATGAAAGAGACCGAAACGAAATCAATAAACATATAGGATAGTGTTTTTATACAGAAATGGACAGGAATGCGAAAGACGTCCAACTTGGTGCGAAGTTTTGCCTATCAAACTGCCCTCACTTCCGTAAAAACATTGAATATAACTTTACCAAAGTGTTTCACTATATTGCATTTTTTATGACAGTTACGTACGTCACAATACATGTACAGAAAATAGGCAGTTTCATTTTGTTTAACTAAACAGTTAAAATGCCTCATTGTCGCTTAAAATGACGTGGACATAGGCCTATTTTCAAGTCGAAAGAGCAACAACTTGGGATTTCAATTTGGATTACCTTTCCCCTCGGAAAAATTATATGACGTTGAAGAAGTATAGCTTGAAGACGTTGTTTCTATTCCTATGACTTCATTTGCATACTCCCTTAGGCTTACCTTTCTTCTTTATTGAACATTTGATTGAGCACTTAGGACCAAAATTAAAGTATAAGAAGGATATTTCAATTCCATTGCTTGATGTGTTTCCTCAATTTACTGTCACGAACTTTTTCCAAATTTGCTCGATTCCAGAGGCATGTCTAATCCATCATTAAGCAGACGTTACAGATATCGAGAATCAGAACAAGCCAAGGACTTAACTTTAGGCAATGGCCCCAAAAAAGAAAAAGAAGAAAAAGAAGAACTGTGTAATTAATTGTCCTCCTTCTTTTTCGAACTACATGTGCCAAATTAGCCGCAACTCCGGTGGTCAGACACTTCAAGGCGTCTCGATGAAGATCTTTATGATTGCATCAAACTAGGACGGGCGATATCAACGTCTCGATATGATTTTCGCAGGCTACCGGTATACGGTCATCGACATGGCCAGACCGATATTTAAAGCGTTTCATGGAATAAGGCTGTTTAATTGGGTCACCGTGGGTGTAGTGCCCGTTGACGGTGTCCAAACGAGGACAGTTCGCCGAACAACGTCATCAGCATGGAATAAAGGTTTTGAATTTTTGTTTCACTCGATTTTAGATTTTTCCGGTCCCGCCTGATTTCCGGATGTAAGAGTCTGTAGATTGTTGATACCCGGCTGAGATGATGCCGTCTTTTAACGATGTCATCCTTTCCGCTCTTGTTTTCTCTGTATGTATAGTTGTACTTTAAACCGAGGCTTCTTGGATCATTTAGATAAGAGTACATGAGGGGGGGGGGGGGACATGCTGTAAAAGAAAGAAATGGAGAGTTATAAGAAACATAGGTGCTGATGGTTCGCTTCAGTCTTATTGATTTGCTAATTCTTTTTAGCTTTTTAGATAACAAGAAATTAAACTATACTATGTCTTATGGTAATCATGGTTACACCGTCCATATGCTGGAACAAAATGGTCACGGAAGGCAGAATAAATACATGTCTTGTGATTAAGACGCGGTCATGCCAACTGTTTACTTTGTATACTGTTCAGGAACCAACTCCTAACAAAAATTTTCATGACCCCAGTCAGTTAAACGTGTGCTAAGAGCCGAGATAAAGGAATCCTAGTAATTATTTGACACAAAACAAATGAGGTATATTACTCTAATTGATCGAGATACCTATATTACTAGTAATACAAAGAATGTGTCAAATGATTACTTGCGTCTTTTAATCTCTCCCACGTACATTACATAAAAACCAAATCTACCTCTCAAAAGAGAAAGTTGTCTACATACAATAAAAACTATTAAACTTAAACTGAAAAGTTGTTGCGGATTCAAGCGAAATAGAAGAAACAGTCCCGTGAATGTCACGACTGTTTGAATGTTAGTAGATAAACCATGCGCCTTATAGGCACATCACTGTGACAATAATATGTCACCTACGAATTACTAGTACATGCCCACTTGCACTATACATAAAAGAAATGTAAGAGAAATATCGCTATATCTCTTGGAGCATACTGTTATATCAAGACAAAGTGATGA
This sequence comes from Diadema antillarum, assembly GCF_040938485.1. Lineage (NCBI taxonomy): Eukaryota > Metazoa > Echinodermata > Echinoidea > Diadematoida > Diadematidae > Diadema > Diadema antillarum. The sequence continues at coordinate 52,407 of NW_027272869.1, read as the reverse complement.
TAACTATGCCCACACGCATCCTCTGTGCGTCTAATATATATATATATATATATATATATATATATATATATATATATATATAAAATTTCAGAAATGAAGATTTTGGTAGCCCAATCGGGCCACCAAAAAAAGTCGGATGTTTGCCTTTACTTTTGGAAATGAACAGCGGTAACAATCGGCTCCGTAAGATGCTTAAATAAATGTCAGATGTTTGCTTTTAATTTTGGAAATGAATAACGGTAATATTCGACTCCGTATGATACTAAAACAAATGTCGGATGTTTGCTTATACTTTTGGAAATGAATAACGGTAAGATTCAGCTCCGTACGGTGCTAAAATTAATGTCAGATATTTGATTTTGCTTTCGGAAATGAATAAGGATAGCATTCGGCTCCGGAAGATGCTGAAATAAATGTCGAATGTTTGCTTTAACGTTCGGAAATGAATAATAATAATATTCAACTCCGTACGATGATTGAATAAATGTCGGATGTTTGCTTTTACTTTCGAAAGTAAATAGCAATAACATTCGGCTCCGGAAGATGCTAAAAATAAATGTCAGATGATTGTTTTTACGTTCGGAAGTGAATAGCAGTAATATTCTGTTCCATACGATGCTAGAATAACTGTCGGATGTTTGCTTTTAAATTTCGAAATGAATAACAGTAACATTTAGCTGCGTTCGATGGTAAAATTAATGTCTGATGTTTGCTTTGACGTTCGGAAATGAATAACGATAGTATTCAACTCCGTACGATGATAAAATAAATGCCGGATGTTTGCTTTTACGTTCGAAAGTAAATAGCAATAATATTCAGCTCTGGAAGATGCTAACATAAATGTCGAGTGATCCCTTTGACGTTCGGAAATGAATAACAATAATATTCAACTCCGTACGATGATTAGATAAATGTCGGAAGTTTGCTTTTACTTTCGAAAGTAAATAGCAATAACATTCGGCTCCGGAAGATGCCAAAATGAATGTCAGATGATTGCTTTTACGTTTGGAAGTGAATAGCAGTAACATTCTGCTCCATATATGATGCTAAAATAAATGTCGGATATTTGCTATTACATTTCAAAATGAATAACTGCAACATTCAGCTGCGTTTGATGGTAAAGTAAATGTCTGATGTCTGCCTTGACGTTCAAAAATGAAAAACACTAACCTTCGGCTCCGTACGATGCTAAAATAATTATCAGATGATTCATTTCACTTTCGGAAGTGGACAGCAGTAACATTCGGCTCCGTACGATGATAAAATAAATGTCGGGTGTTTGCTTTCAAATTGGAAATGAATAACGGTAATATTCTGCTCCGTACGATGCTAAAATAAATAACTGATTGTTGCTTTTACATTTGGAAATGATTAACGGTATCAATCGGCTCAGTTAGATGCTAAAATAAATAGCGGATGTTTGCTTTCACTTTCGGAAATGAATAAGGATAACATTCAGCTCCGTAAGGTGCTAAAATGAATGTCGTTTGTTTGCTTTTACAATCAGAAATGAATAACGGTAACTTTCGGCTCTTTACAGTGCTAAAACAAATGTCGGATGTTTACAAATGTCTGCAAATGCTCCCACTTTCTCATTTCAAACGTAAGTTTTGACCACCTAAATAGGTATCAACTTTTATAATAATCTATAAGCCTATTTGCTAAATCTTAGAACTCAGAATAACGTTAAGACGATTGAATATTCTATTCATTTATTTTAGACATGTGTACTTGTATCACTTCAGTAATACTTAATATTTATTTTTTTATGTTTAGTAGGACCGATTTAGTTTTTCTTATGTTTTCTTGATTTTTTTTCGGGCCAACAGATTTTACTTTCGGGCCACCAAAAAAGAAAATCAATGATTTTGGTGGCCCGATCGGGCCACCTAAAATAAAAGTTAGTGTGGAGCCCTAATATTTCAAGACTCAACATTGCCCGATGACCACCAAATTAATGTTTTGGTAGTCCGATCGGGCAGCTAAGATTCAAAATGGATTATACACAGACATTTTGCTCAGTCTTTATTGGTTTGCTGCATGCATACATTCGTTTTCAACACACACACAAAAAGGAAGACTATCTCAGCTAAGCCCACATTCAGTATATGGACAGCTGTTTTGATATAACTTGTAATGAAACCCTATATGATTACTGTACAATGCCTATTAGTTTAATATTGTTGAAATCTCGTGATCATGATGTATCATTTACTATGTGTTAACAGTTTTGATTATGACACGATCTATTCCAGTTAGGCATTAAGGAAGTACTGATTTTTGTTTTCACGATTGTAGTTTTACCTGTCTTTCAGGTTTGCATTTTCCAGCAGAACAGCTGAAGTACACGAATAGATAAAATAAATACGTTGCCAAGTAAACGTAAGGAATATAAGTCGATGTTCATATGATGAGTTTCTTTTAACGAGACTTAAAATGCTCTGCCGAAAATGGAGAGACTCTCTGACAATAAGGCATTTGTATCACATCACTATTGGTACCTCAAATAGAATTATGTCTTTACGAGAGTAAGGCCCGCAGAACTAAAACAAAAAGAATAGGACAGAAACATAGGAGACCCAACTGCTATGGTACAAGTACACGAGACACAGTGGACATTTCAACAACTACATTGCCTGCAACAGATTATTCTGGAAAAAAAAAAAAAACTGCGATGACCGAGAATACTGCGAAAAGATTTTAGATTAAAACATACTTTAGTATTTTATCTTACATATACAGACACACAGAGACAGGCACAAAGACATTCACATAAGAATGTGTGTGTGCGTGTGCGTGTTTATAGATACGTGGCATTCATGAGGGTGCCACATAAATCAAACTCACGTATGGTAGTTTCGCATCATCAAACAAGTAAACAAATTAGTATCATTATAATATCGCTTTATGTTTTGTCTGATTTTCTTTCGTCATATTAGAGATGATCTGAGCCGAGGTCTTCATTATGCTAGTCAAGTCCGGCGCCATCACACTCAAGATATATTGTATATTTAAACCGACACACTAAAACAAACACAATCGTCACTGTTGCTGTGGTTGCCTTGGAGCATATACTTAGCTTCTATCTTTCATGGGTAATAGAGAACATCACTAGCAATGTCTTGAACAAAAAAAAAAAAAGAAGAGAGAATAAAATATTACCGAGAACATAACAAACATGTATTTGAGAAAGGCGTCATATACGATTGCAAGTAATACTGCCCGACATTATTCAATTCAAGTTGAATTGAAATTCAATACACGTAGCATGTTTTCCTTATACCCGCTCACTAGATGGAACGTCAGTAAATTGCTGTGAACTAAGCAGGCGGCTCTACTGTCACAGACTGGATCTGTTTTGACCCGAATCAAGGTCAAGGCGAGTCTTAAACAAATGTACTTTATGAAATATGGCAGACATTGTCCTTCTACAGATAACATCACTTATCATTATCTGTTGACATGAGTAAAGTACTTCCCAAAACCTTAACAAGCAAAAAGCTATTCGAAGTTGGAATTAGCAAAGAACTTGATTTCATTATGCGCCAGTAATATTAATTGGAATTATTGTCACTTGTCAATAACTATACTGAAATAATATTATGCATACATCTTTACGGTATATTAGCTATCCATTCATAATGACAACACATCCGATTTTCTTGTGTAGTAATTCAGCTTTGTAACGTTTGTTCAAATTTTCAGGTCTGCTGCCTTGTACTTTTTGAATGAAAAATTGGATATGCAATTCGTTGTAGACTAAATTTCATTAAGGAGGAACCTGGTAATTGTATCGGAAAACCATTAAGTGCAGATATCTATGTTGCTAAGTCCTCTTGATTAATTTGTTTTCTAATTGTATTCCTAAATCTCCACAATTGCACAAAATAATGAGCTAGATGACTTGAACATGACACTTTGATTCGAAAACAACTTTTAGAGTATCTATAAATGACTTAGGATTATTCGCCGGTATCAGTGTGCAAGAACTGCACCAACGTCGCCTAGTCAATGCACTGGATTTTATTTATCTCCACTCAGTCATTTATGACTGTCATTTATGACAGTACATAGATGAGAAGGAGTATTATAAGAACGTGATGAGAAAAATTAAGTGATAAACAATGATCACTGGCTAGCGATCTCATTTGGTAAGGATTACGAAAGAGACAGGGCTTTTATCAATAGATGATAAATTAGTTGATAACAAGATAGGAATACGCAGTGATGCAAAAATGACCTAGAAGATACAAGCATAAGACGACATCCCTGGGACGGTAGGATAAATGAGAGATTTAGTTTAGAGATACCTTTTGTTGGGAGAAGAAAGAGTAGTGGAAGAATATACATAAGTTAAAATGTATGGGATGTTTAAGGTAATCTACAGTAGATAAACTATCCGCTTAGCTGAATCTACAGAAGAAATGATATCAGAAACATTGGGGCGAGGAGTTGTGTTTATCTTTCGTGAATTCTTTTGAAAACACTGTATCACCCAACCCCACCTTCCTAACGCGTCACGCGTGTTTTATTTTACGACTCTTTTACTACTGTTGATATCGTAAATCAAACAATACGTTCCCGCCATCATGCGCCCCTTCAGCGCGGGAATAGACGGCCTGGGATTTGTTAATACGTTGACCAATGGGCCATGCTCGGGATACATGACGGATCGCTCCCGAGACAGAGCCCCAGCTTGTTGAGGTCTCCCCCTGGAAGTTTACGCCGAACTTTCAACCTGCCGAGACGTCTTGCTTCACTTAGGTGGAGTTTCGATGTGCAGCAGACAAGCAAGCGTGACTACCATCACGCACACGCACATGGTGTACGAACGGGTCCATCTCCTTTTTTTTTTCTTTTTTTAAAGATAATTTTGTTTTTGCAGTTCTGAGACGTAGCATACATCGATCGCCCGGTGCAATTCGTTCATTTGTTTATGGTGACCCTCTTATGAAACAGATGTCAGTTAAAGCGAAGATAACGCTTTAATCATCCTGTTGTTAAGCATTTTCCTAATTCGTTTATTTGAAAAAAACAAAAACAGGTTGTTTCAGAGTAAGCTGTTAAACCCCATCAATACTGCATTTTTCGGAGGGATCATAATAAACACTTTGCTACGTTTAATCATTCTTGTTTGAAAACAACATAATGCAAGACCTCAATCATCGCTTTTCGTCTTGAAAAAAAAAATGACAAAACCTCAGATGAGGATAATTCAACTTTCGTCGAAGTCTTGAGAAATGAAAAGTTTTGACCGCATAATAAGTGACCCTGCATCACAAAACCACCAAAAAGTCGCCAGGCATGGATTTTTAGTTAAGGGGAGATTCTGAAAGGGCAGATTCTAAGCTTTCAAATGATGTATAACTTAATGCCAATGAACTTTCTTAACCTATCTAAATAATGGAAAAAAAGTTCAGGCTTTGGAAAAGTGTTACTGAGAAAATGGGTTTTTAAGTTTTGGGTCTATTCAGGTGCTTAATCCCACCAATCTGTGCTCTGTACAATGAATGGGACAAAGAAGAAGAAGAAAAAATAGGATGTACAACCCCATAACAACCCATAGCAATGAAGGGATTATCAAATTAAGCTGATATTGCTCTTACTCCATAAACACACTCTATTCATGACTGATACAAACTTGTAGAGCAAAAGCATCATTCTTTCAAAAGTTATTAGAGTTGGAAGTGAAGAGTGTGTAAATACTTTCTAGAATATGAAATAGTTTCTCTAAGACTCACCTTGTACTCACATTATTCCACACAAAAAAAGAGATCTAGAAAAAAAACTACAAAAATACGATTTTCCATTGATTTTCTAATCCCAAATTTTAGAGGAACCTACAAAAAAGTGTTGCTCTTTCTGAAAAAAAAAAGAAGAAGAAAAGATCGACTAGGTTAACCCAATTCACCTATTTGAGTCCTGAATCCTGAAAGAATTTGGGCATGCGACTTTTTGTTGGTTTTGTGATGCACGCGCGGTCACATATATCCGCAGCAGAACACGACAATTAACCGTTTAAGCAATTTATCTGTTTACATCTATATCAATACGATTTAAAAGCACTGCCAGTGTCACAGCTGTTTTTCAGTGGGTCGTATATATAACCGTTTACAACTTAAAACAACACATGAAACAATACAAAATAATTATATAAACATTCACAAGATTAGCGATGTCAAAGAACATCAGAGTTTATACACCACCCAAGAAAAGAAAAAATACTATATGCAAGGAAGATGATTATCTTGAATATCATAGATCATTCTACGTGAAATCATATCATAAACGAACAGAAAATTCAGAAATTATAAAATAATGAAAGATTAATATGTTTGTTTCTTACAGATCTCAATTTTCAGAATATCATGTTATCAGTGTTTGTCGTCCCCAAAATCGATTTAATTGAGTTTCACATTTTAGAGTGATTGGAAGATTTTTATAGACTTTTGATGCTATACGTGCAATGTGCTATTTCTTTTGAAGTTAGTATTTGGCTTTGATAGGAAGATTTACATTTATTGTTTCCCCGTTGACTCCTTGATATGAATTGTTATGTAGTATAGTTTAAAGGACAATACTGACAAATCTTTCACTAATTTCACATTTGGACAGTTTATTAGAATAACATAATGTTGCATACAGTAATTTTAGACTACGCATGCCATTTTACTCGGAAGGTTATTCTCAGTGTCCTGTTTTGAGCGGGTCTCTGTGTGGCAGTGGAATTTGAATTCGCATTCATCCAAATTGCATTGCAATGATCAAAATGGGGTTGTATCATGCTTTGTACAGTGTATGTAATATGATCGAAAAACATGATTTAATTTGTCTGTTTTTGAAAATCGTTTTCACATTGAGTAATCAATTTGCCCTTTATCTTTTTTTTTTTCCTGTGTTGCTGTCTCCTCTTCCTGATCTTCATGTGACATTATCATTCTCATGTTAACGTTTATACGCTGTATTGCGATGTATGATACAATTATCTTTGCATATGACTTGTGTTCGCATGACAATGGGAATAGCTGGTTCAACAACAACAATCATATAAGATAATGTAAGTGGAATCGATCCTTATTACATTAGTGTCACACAATTTTTTACTTGATAAGCGCAAGTTTCCCATTTGCGCACCTGGAGAGCATTCCACTTCTACTGTTCCACTGTAGATATCTGTGGGTGGTTTTTTTTTTTAACACACCATGGTTTACCATGGTTTACAAAGTTCCAAGATCTGACGTACAGAAATACAGGTGCGAAGGAAAAATACGTTACAGACATGAAGGATTTTTCTTTATATTTTCATGTTATTATCATGTCAAAAAAGAAGGATTTTTCTTCACATCGAATATAGTCACATGTTGTCGTCAGCTCCATGCTGCCATGAATTGCTCTCTCTAATCGTTTCTCAGTTTAGGTGAGTAAACACCAAACGAAACCGAACAGATATGGTCCGGATTTATCTACATTGGGGACGGGAAAAAGTTGTGGAGTTTAATGTGATAAATCATTGGAATCTATTTATAACTTTACGTCAGATTACTGACAGGAGATGACATGAGATTGACAACGTGATATAAGCAAGACTGGTGCAGAAGTGACGTATTCAGTCCCCCAAGATGTATGCCCGCTGCTTCTCTAGTAACAACGGTAAAGATTTTTGGATCTCTAAATGTTTTTCCAATTAGCAAACGTTTTTGGCCTTGCGGGTTTAGCAAACTTCTATAAAGTCTTCAAAGTCTAGACAAAGTAAAAACTCTTTTGTCTTAATTCGCCTGAAAGGCATATCCAAGAGGATATTTGCACATTTTCAGTCATTCCGAAAAGCCATTACGAAAGCAGTCGACTCTACATCATTATTATGGACTTTTAACAAAACTTTAGGATCACTGTGTCAACACTCAACACATTTTTGAGTGACGGTTGATCGAACGGAAAAGTTGGCACATAATTTGAAAGAGGACGGTATTTCAACCGATGATATTCTTGAGGTGCTTGTTATCGTTGTCTAGATGACCTTTCTTTGGGAAATGGGACAGAATCTTGTGATGCTAAGCGAACAACAACAATAACAACAACAAATTAACAGGTGCTACTTCAAGTTCAAGTTGTTTTATTTCATCTCCAACAAATTGAGTATACGATGAAATGTTTGTGAGCACAAATAATTGCACCAAATTAGTACAACAATGTAATGAACATAATAACATGTAACAAAGACACAGTTAATTGTTAGCAGAGATACGAATAAATGCTATATCTTTATGGTAAACTCTGTTACAGGCGTTACTTGCGAAATGTAAGGTTCCATATCGCATGGGGATCTCAGTGGATTGAGTCATTATAGACATAAGGAGGCATCGCTTGTCTAGAATTATGAATAACCCAACAAAACGAAGGGCTTTTTCCTCTTCATTACAATAGCTATGCAACTGTATTCCAAGTGTTAAACAAAACGTAGTCATTGTATAGATTTAAGCCTGTCAGTTTTATTCATTGTAACATCAAAATAAACGAATATCAGTGAATTTATATTTTTGAATTTCTGTTGATTTCTTGGCAGTCGACATTGCCTATAAACATTCAGACAATTACACTCTCCAAGGTATACAATGTACTTACTTCTTTGTTTATTCGTGCAGAATAATGTTAAGTGGACATTGTTAACTGTTCTGTACTTCGTACAGAACACTTATCAATGTCCTCTAATTTGATTATAGCATTGATCATATCAAAAAATGTATCTATGAAATAGAAATATTTATATGAATCAATCTATTGAGGATTTTCAATCCAATTTGATCAAAGTCACCAATGCTTTTCTGCATTACAGCAGTGCTTATAGAAACATGAAATGGCACGAACATTATGAGCATGATGAGTGCGTTAAAGCGCAATTACAAAGTAACGGAGATGGAACTTTTTGATGAGAACGTTGATTAGAGAATCCAGCTTTTCAAGGCAGAAAATCACAGTCCGTAGTATTGTATTGCTATCATTGTGTTTATGGAATTAAATGCCTTGTAAAATGATGTCTGGTCGCGAGGATTGATTTATCACCGCGGTTCGACCGCTGTGTCGGGGCGGTCTCCGCGGAGCGCTGTTCGCAGGAGTGCGCGCTGAAAAGCTGCTAAGCAAGCATCCTGATGTAAACTGACACGAGAGCTTCTTACCAACTGTCAACTTACTCTGTTTTGGGATGACACTAGCACGTCTGTGTGGCAATGACATTACATAAGCAAGCAAACAACAAACAAACAGACAAACAACAGGTTTTCATCAGTTTCTGAGGATTATGAATATCTCGCATAGCATGCACTGACGTACATACATGTAGATAAACTGCACAGTAACAGATCATGATATACGAGGTTGGTGGAGATAGAACACATCAGTGAACTGTACGCAGAGGTGTTGCTGTTGGCAGAAAACACGACATGTAATATTGCTCTCATTAACACTACCTAAGCAAATCGGTGATAGCTCGCTCATCATAGACCACACGATGACATCATTGCAAGATGTTAATGACCAAGTTGATATAAGTATGATGGTATAGGTGTAAACAGCGCCAAAATAGCGGAGAGGGAATTTCTCTTAAGACATTGAAGCTGATCATCATTGGATGAAACATCGAGGTGCAATTTTACAGCATGTGATAATACTGTAAATTCTATCGAGAATATTTTCACATAATAAATATATCTATTCATCCATTTATCTGCATAACCAATATGCGTATAATATGGCTATTTATCAATACATAATTATACAAACGTATATATTCAATGTCAATTTAACAATTTTCTTATCATTACAAAAGTAACAAACAAATATAACAAATAGCATCATGCGAAATACTTTTTTCCATTGAAGTTACGTAATCAGGAACTTTCCTTGCACACATGGCAGATATTTTAACGTACTGTACTTCCAGCACTTTCTTAAGTGTCAAACACTGTATTAGACTGCTTTTATGCGATCGATTCAATATTTCGTTCTCTATCGTTTAACCAGTCTTAAATCTTCCACGCTGCATCTCTCCCACTTATTATTGGTTTACTTTTGCATCTTCAAATAATTAAATGAATGAACGCGCTAACAAAACAATATTTAATTCATGTCAAGTATGCATTTTGTTTCATCATTCATCGCAATCACTATGGCAACACATCATATTCAAAGGGATAAGAGAGGGACAAGAGAGATTATGCAGTAGATAAAGTATGCTAACAATAACTATAACATACGACATGATTATAAAGTAAGATTAAAATACAGAATGCGAGTTGTCCTTATTTGCACTTGACTCTTCCTTCTCTTACACAGGAATGTGACAGCTGGCCGTATGACGGAAGAAGAATGGCCCCTAACCTTGCCTCCTTCACTTTCAACGTAAGACTTTATCTACGCCCTCCAGTTTTTATTAAAGAGAGAATATAGATCTCAGAATGCAATTTTTCACACCCCCCCCCCTCCTCCCACCACTTTTCTTCAGTTGTTCAACTGGTCCTCTCTTTGATATTTTCGTGGTTTCATTCCTCTGGGAGTAATTCATGCATATAGTGCAGGTGGGAACAAATTGTACAGCTAAAGTCATGATTTCGCAAGATCAAGTTTGAAGACTATTTTTCGAGAACAGTTTCGACATCTTCTGCTGCGTTTTTTTCTCCCCTTTTTTTCATCAGGCCAAATTCTCAGCTGTTACATCTTTCAGAGTGGAAAGGAATGAGTAAAATGCTATAGGAAAGGTATTTGTTTTGGAAAGGAAGAGTTAATCCTTCCAAATTGTGTGCCCCGAGCAATTGTTGACGCTGACGGGCCGTCAAACTATTTTGACGTTAATGTATTTTCCAAACCTTCACTGACCACCACTCTGAAGACTCTACTTAACTTAGGCTTAAAATTATGTCAGGTGCAATAAAAAAAAAACCAACGACAACAAAATCTTGTTTTGAAACGTCATAATGTTATTGGTAGTATTTGATGCTCACTGAAAGAACTAACTCTCTTTTGAAAACAAGTTACAGAAACAATACTTCTTAAAACTTACGGCTTAGAAACGATGAATAACGTGTTGGTTGTGGTAATGTTGCTATTTGGTATAATAAGTATTGACACACGAAAGTCGAATTTGTGTACACATGTGCTTTTACACCTAAGTTGTCTGTGCAAGCCTCTTTCTACACACCAATTCATATTTACAAGCGTTGGCGGCGCTATTTGTAATAGGCTGTTACAGGCCTGGTACAAATATGTAAAGCTGATACTAGTAATATGATTCCTTCTGACGGTGAATGAAGAGGACTAATAAATCCCTTTGGTCGCTCTTTTTCTTTTAGAAAATGAAGACTCAAAAAATACAGATGGCAGTTGTACGTCGTGTTCATTTACACAACATTGTCTCAAAACTTTCAAAGCTAGTTTGAGATGACAAGTTACATACTATATACATATATGCATATTTATATCATTATTTGTACTACTTTCTGGGAACTGAGATGAAGTTTGTTAGGTGTGATCAAAGCACTTTTTTTGTTCTTTTAATTTCCCTTTACTGCACAGGGCTTTACCTTCTTGCTGTTGTTGTTGACAAAAGTGAGGAGAAAATGTATTGAAAATTCAGAAAATTGATTAGAATAACACAACAAGGGGTTAGGAAGTGTATAGGCAGTGGAATATCGGGTCATACGAGTTTAATCGCCGCTGTAAACAGTGCTATGGACGTTCGTTGCAAAAAGAGAAGGAAAAAGAAGGAAAAAAAAAAGAAGTTAAGTGTTCGCTTTCTCGTACCCATAGCGTAAACTTCCTTACCCCCCATGATTCCTGGATTATGAATGATTAATGTGACGGGCCGGTTTTTGGGAGCAGGAAGTGACAGATCGATGGAGAAAAAAAATGAATATGATGATGATGATGATGATGAAGAAGGACCAAAAAAAAAAACCCAACAACAACAACAACAAAAGTCAAGGCATGGAAGGGAGCAAGGCAGTGTGTTGAAATAGAAAACGCGACTGGCTGGTGATGTGTTCTACTTGCAAAGCATTGACCTACTTTTGAGAGGGAGGTATGGAGGCAGGAGCGTGCCTTCCTTACCCTTCTACGGAAATAGAGCCGTGGAGAAGATTCTCTTCGTCCCGATGGTCGTCCCATCTATTATAATAATTCATTCTTACCCTACTAGACAAAAAGATTCTTTTCATCTTTCTCCTGTACGAACCGTATCTGCTTTAAAAACAATAACCACTACAGGACCTAAATTTTGGAATGAGTTGGATAGAGAAATAATACAATCTCAGTCTCTTTATTCATTTAAACATAAACTTAAACTAGTTTTTCTGAATTCATATCTATAGCTATTCTTCAATCCTCCTAGATATTCTCTGTTCATACTTCACATTACTGACATTATCGATTATGTAACATGTGCCTCGCTCGTGATTTCTGTATTATCTCCTGAACTTCCTTTGTACACATTTGGTATCTCTGCTATTGTACACTGCATCTGACTTGTACCTCGCTCGGGTGATCACGCAACACTCAAGAAGTCTGTGCCGCGGACATTGTTTTCATTGTTTTCTTTTTTCTTTTTCTTTTTACTTTTTGGCGTTTATATTTCTCCAATTCAGAGATTGTCATTCCTTTAATTACATACCCAAGTAAGAAATAATCTCACATCCGCATCTGGGAATCTACACCCTACAAGCAATGCTTCTATGTAAATTCCTCATATTTCACATGTTTTATTGTCTTATAAGCTGTACGTGACAGTTCATCCAGGCTTTTGTATTGTGATGTTTATGTTTTATGTATTTGTTGAAATGTGGAATATGGAACAATAAAACACAAAACAAAACAAACAAACATTTCGCTTTTCCTTCTTATTGTTTTCTTTGTATTCATCTAATTCATATTATGAAGCTTCTGTTTCTTTCCTCCCTTCACGTTCTGAATAATTTTGATAATTCTTGTTCTCTTTCATCCTCTTCTAAAGTCTCTTTCTTTTTGTTTTCCTCTTCTGACTTTTTGGTAGCCCCGTCGTCTCTTCATAGCCTTCCCTGTGACATTTTCATTTACATTTATCATTGTGACTGTTCGTTTTCTTCTCAACTAAGCGCTGTTCACTTTTTATCATTTTTTTCTTTAAATTTCAACGAGCAAGCCTCTTACGCATTTCATTTCACTTCTTAATGAATTGCAAGGCTTGGTCAGAATCTCACAGCGTTTTTAGTTTTACTTATGCTCCCAGCATGCTGTCGCGCAGCGTGTATCTTTCATTTTTCTCGTTCTCATTCCAATTCCGTCTTCTTATTTTTCCTTCACTTTTACACAAGTCGGTCAATTGCGTTCCTCACCCTTCTCTTTTCTTTATTCATTTTTCTCAGTACCTTTTCACCTGTTGTAGTTCATGCCCTTCTTCCTAAATGATGTGGTGGCCTGTCCAAACAACTCACAAGATAAATCTAAACGAGGATGAATCTTAGAAATGGCAGAGACTATAATAGTACCTACATGACATGTTTGATCTCATTAGAGTCATAAAATTTTTCTTCGTGCTTTTCTTTATTTAAACTTGGAAATTATGTTATGCTGTCCCGCCTGAGTGGTAAAGGTATAATCCAGTGGGGAGTTCCTGCAGTTCCAGTTCGGCATCTGGTGGTAATAATCCTCATCAAGAGATCCCCTCGGGCGGTGGCGAAGGAGAAGCCCCGACGGGATTCGTGCAGACAGGATATTATGGGGCCACACTCTCAGGAGCTGCAGCAATTTATGAAATATAGATGTCACCTGAAATGAGCAAAAATCGGTACGTGTATTGCAATGTCTCGGTGTTGATAGCTGAGATAATCTACCCCAATAAGAAGAAGAAGAAAAAAAAATCTCTCCTAAATTCACCGAGGCACAGTTGAAGATAAGGTCTTACTTGGGAACGCTCCTTATATTCGTTGCCAAATTTAAGCCATTGGTGGCCTATATCTGAAATGTGAGTAGGTGTATGTATGGTGAGCTGGTGATACATCTCGAAGAAGAAAAAGATCAATGATATTTGGCACTTCTTCAGAATCCTAAACCTATTTCTTTAAATCAAATTGCAAACATTCAACATAAAACTGGACCATCTGTGGAAACATTTTATAGAATATAAAACAAACAACAATGGGGAAAATTCTTCCTATGGCTCGACATTAAGCCATGGGCAGCATTATTTTCATCATTTGATGATCAACATTGCATGGTCATGGCTGTATGAGTATTATAAAAGACGAAAATAAGTAATGCGTTTGAGCCTGATCCTCTTATACGATGAATGTTGCTTTAAACATCATTTTATCAAAAATTATTTTATTCTTGTAATAATAGCCTACATTCATAAACTCCGATTAAAGATTCATGATTATTTCCTCATGTCTTTATCAAAACGTACCTGTATCAGTATCATGGATAATATCATAGTGACTTAGCCATATCTTGTTTTTCGAGTACTAGAACTTAATATTGGATATATATATATATATATATATATATATATATATATCAGATCATAAACAGCTGCTGCTAAACGTGACAGATGGAGTGTCATCAAATTTTAAAGCAATTAAACATGGAGTACCCCATGGGGTCTATCCTTAGATCCCTATTCTAGATTATGATTTACCTAATTCAACTTGAAATCTTCATTACATATTATTTGCATTTGAAGCTTGTTTTCTGCATTGTTCTGACCCCAACATTATACATCATCATGGTAATGAGCAATTATCTGGATGACAGCAAATAAACTAATTCTGAATATTAGTAAAACGAATTATATGTTATTTGGAAGTGGAGCCATAATGATACAAACTTAGATTTATGTGATGGGATTGAGAGAATGAATAAAGTGTTTGATACCAAGGATTTAGGTATTTTAGACCACCTTGGAATTATCCTATTAATATATGTAAAATCTTGCGTTCGGATTTTAAACACAATGTAATTTTGTCCTCAAAATATTCTTAAACTGTTACATCAGTTACTTTTTTCATACTTTTTAATTATTGCTATTTGTGTGTGTGTGTGTGTGGGGGGGGGGGTTACTTCAAAGAAAAATATAGAGCAGGTTACAGATTACGAACACTTGCCATTTAGCATATGAACTCACTCCTTATAATTGTCCAGCAGTACACTTAAAAACAAAAATATTGCCTATTAATGAATTAATATCCTCGGAAATTGGAGCTCTCACGCATGAAATACTTTTTTTTTTCTTACGTGAAGTATTTAATGAGTATTTTATGTTAAACTCTTCAATTTATAATTACAACACTAGCATTGCCCGAAATAGCCATACTCCATTTAATCGTACCTCAACGTCGCAATCTTCCATCTTCTATACTGTTCAAATTTTCTGAATAATTTGCCAAATTCAGTTAAATGCACTAAGTCTTTTACATGATTTAAGAAACTTTATTAACAGTAACACACAATTGTTTGATGAACTTGAAGACTCAATGTAAGTTTTGAAACTTATATAGTAGAAATTTCCTTCCTTTTCCTTTTCCTGTATCCTTCATCATTAGTCTGTATGTTTCAGCGTGGTTTACACTGATGATGTTTCTTTGTAAATCAAGTCCGTGTTTCTTATTATTATTTAGGGGGATCACTATGAACAAACCTCTATTATGTGGTTCTATGCTATATCACCTGTCATTTTAGTTTATTTCATTCCATTTCATTTCATTTCTACATTACTTTTTTTCATACAAAAATATAACAAAAAGTCCATTGAATGAAATTATCGAGTAATATTTGAACAGTGGAAACACTGTCATTATGTTCATTGATTGCATGATCAATGTTGTATTTTATGCTTGATGTGAAAATAAATTCAATTCATTTAAAGTTACTTTGTTAGCAGTGATATGATTAATGGTACATGCACAGTATTTGTATCATAGTAATGATTTACTTGCAACGGCTTTGGCATGGTGTACGTAATTCTAACACAACGTATCGCTTTGTCTCGTCACCAATACTTTTGCAGTTTGCGCTCCATCAAACTATTTTCTTTTTCTTTTTTTCTTTTTTTTTAAAGATTTAGGCAAATATTTTACATGTGTATTGACAAACCTATGACGCTGTGTATTTACAATGCGACCCTCGAATTCTTGTGTCTAAGAAATTCTCAGATTTTGTTTGGTAAGATGCACATTTTGCATTGTAAGGTCTACGCTGAATCTTCCTCTCTTTAAGCTAAACATTCGGTGGCCGTTAAGTGACAAGAAAAACGTTTCAATCAAAACAACGTATATTTGAAGAGACATTGCCACTGCTGCACTAAAGACAAGCATGGAAAATGTGATACAAATTATGTATATTGAGCATTCAGATAGATCTGCTAAGTTGGAGGTCAAACAGACCATGCAGAATATATATATATATATATATATATATATATATATATATATATATTCATTTACTTCAACCACATGCAGAAATCGAGCCCTACAGTTTAGTAAAGACCAGGTGATGAACATAATACATTTATAAGACTATAAATGTTATTGTGATGTTTGAAGCGTTCATTCTTGCGACTAATTACAATCTCGACAAGCAGTCCAAACTCTATTTACACATCGCCTGTGCGTCGTCGTCAAAACCTATAGGCCCCTATAAAACCTATGGGCCCCTATATTGCCACTAGTTTAAGAGACAGTTAAAGAGACATTACTATTCGATACAGCTATACGTTTTATAACACTACATCACACATGAAAAGGCAACGGTCGTTTAAACGTGAGGGACAATGCTTGCCTGTGTTGCTCCTAGCACTGTGAAAATGGTTTCGCCGGTTGAAAAGCAGAATCACGTTAGCTACAAGAAACAGCCTACGTGGAACTATCAAAAGGCTGTCAGAAGCATCCTTAAGACCTTTTACATTCCAGGAATCAAAATGATATATATTTTTTTTAAATACAAAATGAAGCTCTCAATCCTCATTTCTGTTTGTTTCGTTTGATCAAGAATGATGCTTTATACTCCTGACCATTTGAGAAAGATGATCGAATCTGTGGGAAGTTGAATGACAATGATCTCGTTTACCTCTCATAAACCAAACTGAAATACACGTTTGTTCAGTGAGTTAGTTTTTTTTTTCTTCAAAATTTTGTCATGAAGAAAATAATCAGTTGTAATTCATGTTAAACTCACAAACTATATATCTGGGGTATTTCCTAGAACATATTATCTAAGTCAAGCTGAATTTAGCACGTGCTGCACTCAGAGAGATACAAGGGTACTCCGGCAGATATTTTGGCACACACAAGTAAACAATGTAAAGCAAAAGCTAAATAGAACAGCACTATTTTTTTTTTCAGAAGAAGTCCTTTGGGTATCTTGGTTTTATTCTGAGACGTAACAATAACATCATAACATAATACCAAATTTGTCGATGACAAAGGACTTAATGTTGAGACTTTGATTGGACAGTACAGATTTCCATACACTTTCACTACATTTTGACCTTGAATGTAGTCAAATTGAATCGTTGCGTTTTTTGCAAAGTTTTGTAATAAAATACGCGTAATAACGTCGATGATGATGATAGCTTCAGTGTTAACATTGCTCTTCCAGAGGTCCTGACATCATCATTACCCCGAAAATGCCACTTATTTATTATAATACATGATTTGAAAGGGACTTTGTGAGTTAAAAAAATCTTTACTGGAAAGTACACAGTGTCCCACAGTGTGTTCACAAATTGTTCACATATTTTGCGATGTGAAAACGCTCGAATTCAACAGTCTGAAGATGATTTCACACTGTGGTGTGGTTTTACAGAGTGTTCACATAATAATGTTCTGTTTCACACTGTGAATCAATGCTTCACAATGTGTACACAATGTTAAAACGTTCGAATTTAACAGTGTGACGAGATTTCACACTATGTTGACATTGTACAGTTCACACCGTGTTTCACATTCTTGTTCACACTGTGGGACACTCTATTCTCTCCAGCAGGGATGTCGCGAATGCGAACTCGAGACGTCCGTTTGGCAGTCAAGTCTTATCCACTCTACCAAAGTGATGTTACGGCTATTAATCTATTGTAACTGACAATCTCAGGATGTACATATGTATCTCTTTATACATGTGTCAGATATAAGACCACGCTCATTTTTACATGGGAAGATTCCAAGTAGTTATTGAAGAAGTTTACGTTCCACATGCCATTACTCTACATGTCTTTATTTCAAACATTTTCTTACGCATGTATCGCATGATAATGTATGTTAATTATGCATGTGTGTGTGTGTGTGTGTGTGTGCCGACACCTCCCTCAGATTTTGTATCACTGTGTTGACAGTGGAATGCAGAAATAAAACTAAACTGAACTGAAGTGAGCTGAACTTCCGGCCGAAGTATTTGTTACGCGCGCAGCGGTAAAGCCGTAGATTTCAGTCTTCACCCCTCGATCGTCTGCGCCCACCATGGACCCCATTCCTCTCCTTTCGGTGTGAGATCAGTGTTCTAATTTCCGCTTGTCAACTTCATTTGGCAGATCACGTGTACAGCTGCCTGGCTGGGCATTCGATTCAATTTCGTTTCCATTCCATTTCGCCATGGTGCGAGATTCGTCACCCTTATAGAAACAATGGCATGGTAATTCCAAAAATCTGAAGAGTGAGATAGAACGCGTATGATTTCCAGCATAGTCAGTTTGTCATAAGTAGGTCAAATGAGGCCTATGTCATTAGTGCACAGACAGGAGACTTGTACTACTCGACAATCCAAGGGAAGCCCTGAGTTACTCAAAGACATTTGCTGCAGAGGAGAGAAGCGCTTTACGCTTTTGTTCATGTAAATACTGTGTGTGATTATATATATATATATATATATATATATATAATATATATATATATATATGTATATATATATATATATATATATATAATATAAAGACAAGCAAACTGCTAATACGTTTTTGGCCAATGAATTCTATTACGTTTATATGACTCAAATCTCTCCCTCTCACGCTTTTTCCACAAGTCTTGACAATAACGGTATCAAAACAAATTAAAAATTGAACATGTAAAGTGTACATTCTTAGACAATATTCAATTATTGCTTTGTTTTTATACGATAATTGCCAAGACTCCTGAAGAAGGCATGGGACGCCGAAATTTGACATAATTTTAACATAATTTATTGGCAAAAATTGCATTTCCAGTTTATTTTTATTTCTTTGTGGAGCCAATACGTAAAATCTCAACATGTGTATGTATATATACACTAGGCAAAAAAAGAAAAAGAAAAAGAGAAAGTAAACACTTATTTCAAGTTTATATTTCTCATAGAATTTTTGGCTAAATGTTAATGTATTATATACCATATGAAAGGTAATTTAATTGACTATCAACTTGGTAAGTCAATTAAAAGGGAAACTTTTCGCATGAGTGAACACTTTTGTTTTTCTCTTCCAAGGCACAAAAGTAAAAATTGCAAAAAAAAATGAACAAGTTGTCATTCATGCGTAAAATGCTCTTCCACGTAACAATAAGAACAAAAGACAAATTTAACACAATACAAAACATGAATTCAGTTGCAAAAATATACCTATGATCCCTGTAATATCTTTGAAGCCCAATAGATCATTGATTAATATTATTATTACAAATATGTTGTCAATGCATCGTATATAATTTTCCCTGTTTATTTAATGGAAATGAAAATAAAGTTGAAAGTTGAAAGTTGAAAGGCTAAAAATAATAGAGGAAAATGAAGCTTTTTTTTTCAAATCCAAATTCAAATGAAATGTGAGAAGAAGCAATATTCAATTCAATTCAATTCAATTCAATTTATTTCACATCTTTAAGATAAAACACACACAATGATAGACATACATATATGTATAAAATGTACAGAACAGAACACAGAAATATACACAAAACAAAGCATAAGCAGTACAAGGACAGTTACAATGAAGTATAAACGCAGTAAAAACAGTAAGATCTGCAGCAGATGTGTGGGAATGACAAAAGGCCATTGGCCTGTCAAAGGTCAAACCCTTGATGGACTGCATCTTACAAATTTGCATTTTAAAAATTGTGTTTAAATCACAGAACATAAACGGAGACAAAAAGAAAGACAGTAGAGAACATTGCAAGAATAAGATAGAGAGAAGCAATGACAAGATTTACATGAACTAAACTCAAAAGACAAATACAAACAAGCTAATGAGCTACAACAACAATAACAAACAATATATGAACAAACAACAGGCAATCAATAAAACATAAAGATACCTCATAATATATTACATATCATTTTTTCTCTAATAAATAAAATTTATACTTCCTTTTAAAATCACTTAAAGTGGAACACTGTTTGAACTTATCTAACATATTATTCCATAGTACAGGACCTTTATAAGAAATCACTGTTCTTGAGAATTTATATCTATAAAAAGGAATATACATTTTATGGGAATTTCTAGTAACATACATATTCACATCAAAATTATAAATGAAATAATCATTAAAGGCAGAAGGTAATAACTCTTTGGTGAAGGAATACATAAAAGAAGCAGTCTGAAATTCATTAATACTATAAATATCCAATAATTGCAACTTTAAAAATAACTCTTTAGTGTGTGCCAAATAATGTGTTTTAGTTATTGTACGTATTGCACGTTTTTGGAGTTTCAAAAGTTTCTGCGTTAAATACGTTGCACAATTACCCCATACAATATTACAATATGATAAATGTGATAAAATCATACTATTATATATATTCACTAAAATTTTCAGAGGCAATATATGCTTCAAATTATGCAGTACTCTAATTACTCTTGATATTTTAAAAGAAATATGATTAATATGATCTTTCCAACTTAAGCATTCATCAATAATAACACCCAAAAATTTAATACTTTTGACTCTCTCAATCTCAACATTATTAATCATAATATTGATTGAATTCGCATCAACATTTACATTCCGAGATTTAAAAATCATATAATTTGTCTTTGTATAATTAATCTGTAATTTGTTGGCTAAAAACCATGATTGCACTTTTTGCATTTCAGTATTGATAAGCTCATTAATCGTTACAACATCTTTTCCAGGTAAAAACAGGCTGGTGTCATCAGCAAATAAAATTACAGATAAAATATTAGCAAAAAATGGTAGGATTTTGAATTGATTTCTCAAATTAGGAAAATTGTAAATTACATTTGGTTTTTGAATTTGTCTCATGAATTCTGAAATTACTTAAATGAATGAATGAAATAAAGATATTGTGTTCATTTAATAATCTTTTTGCCCTTACTCCCTATGCCATTTGAAGTTTGAGTTGACAGAAAATGTTTTATTCCCCCCCCCTTAAGTTTCCCACTTTGATTTTGTTTGAGGTTATAAAGAGATAAAGAGAACGAAAACTTATTTTTGCTATTTCCTTCATGTCTTTCATTGTGTTAAACTGGTCTTTTGTTATTGTTATCTTAAAGGGCATTTGCAAATGAAAGACAATAATTATGTCAATTTTTGCCATTTTTACTTTTTTCCTTGGATTACAAAAACAAATGTGTCAACTCATGCGTAAAGTTTTCCAATATATTCACCTACTAGGTTGATAGCCAATTAAATTACCTTTGATATTTTCATCAAAATCTTCTATGAAAATTATGAACTCAAACAAGTGTTTACTTTTTTTTTGCTGAGTGTATATATATATATATATATATATATATATGTGTGTGTGTGTGTGTGTGTGTGTGTGTGTGCGTGTGTGTGTGTGTGTGTGACCGTGCATCACAAAACAAACAAAAAGTCGCACCCCTTGATTTCATGTGAGGACTCAAGAAAGGTGAAACAGGTCAACCGAGTCTGTTTTGAGTTTTCCATATTTTCTGAAAGAGCTATTCTTCTTCTACATTATCCCTAAATTTGGGATCATAAATTGAATGGGAAAGTGGGTTTTCAGCAGTTTTTCTACAGTCCCCCTTTTTTTTTTTTTTGGTAAAGTAGTGTGATCAGTTTTTTCTTAGAGGCCCCTTTTAATTTCTTGAAAATCCTTTGCACACTCTTTACTTTTAACTCTAATAACTTTTGAAGCGAGGATGCTACTGCTTTGAAAGTTGACATGTATTATGAACAGAATGTGTTAATCAAGCATGCTTAATTTCAGCTTAATTTGATGATCCCTTCATTGTTGTTGCTACACTGGTTTACATCAAGGTTTTTGTCCCATTCATGGCACGGGTAGCACGGCTTAGTAAAGATTAGGCACTTGAATAGACCCTGTACTTCACAGCCTCTTTTCTCAGTTCAAACTTTTCCAGAGTGTGCGCTTTCTTTCCAATATTTTTTATAGGTTAGGAGAATCCATTTGAATTGAGTTATACATCATTGTAAAGCTTAGAGTCTGCTCTTTCAGAATCTGCCCTAAACTAGAAATCCATGTCTGGCGACTTTTTGTGTGTTTTGTGGTGCAGGGTCACACACACACACACACACACACATATATATATATATTTATATGTGTGTGTGTGTGTGTGTCTGTGTGTGTGTTCCCTGTATGTGTGTTTACCTATTGGTGAAGCTCATGTACAGCTGCTAACAAATTCTAAGTACAAGATCAACAAGCCATGAAATCAAATAACAGTTGGTTGTTTAACGTTAATGGAGATGTTACTCCTTGTTGAAGGTTGCTAAATAAACGCTTAAATCAGCCCTAATCTCAATAATAATCCTGTCATGTCAAGAGGATCAAGACGATTATTGTTTACCTCTTATGGACAGGAGATATAAAATTTGCAATACCATAGATTGAAAAAAAACCCAGCCATATTTGCGCATTTGAACAGAAGACACAGACAGAGAACATGTATTACGGGGGCGGATCCAGGAATTCCGCAAAAAGGGGGCGCGTTTACAAAATTAAAGGGGGGGGGGGGGGCGCACGCACCCCTCCCCCATTTTTTCCTTTTTTTTATTTCTTTTGTTTCAACAAAAAATAAAGGGGGGGGGGGCGTGCGCCCGGTGAAGGTCCTCGCTGGAACCACCATTGTATTACCCTTCAGCTGAAATCCAACAAGCGTGCAGTGATAAATTGAAATTACAGTTATCATACCAAAACCTGTGAAATTTATTCATGTATGGTTAAAATTCAAGCCAACCTTGGAAGAGAATAGTATATTTATACATTGTTAATTCCATGGTACCGTTTTTTTTTTCCTGAACGTTGCATTTCGACTGCCTAACTGCAAAACAAATTAATTCATGCTATAAACATACACAGTGATATTATGCCAGTCAAGAATCGCGCAGTGTGAATGAGTAAATAAATATGGAATCCTGTCGATATGGACAATCGTTTTGTTACTATTTTCACGGCCTGTTAGATTTTAATGTCATCGAAATCACCCAATGAAATGTGGCGTTAACTGGTGCTGTCACCAAGGCGTTGAAAGCGCGCAAACATCTGCAGATTTAGTTGAAGTAGCTTGTGAGCTTAATTTGCTCAAAGGTTTGTGGAAGAAAGAGGGAAATATGATAACAAAAAATATAAAAACTGCATAGAAAAGGATAGAGAGTGAGAGTATTTTAGTGTAGGCTGAAGCAAAATTTACCCAGCTACTGGCACCTTCTTGACTTGACCTACCGAGTTTCACCGGTGCAATTTTTTGCTCTATCTCTGCCAATGTATCTAAAGCGAAAGTTTGTATTATGTATTGTCAGTTTCATATCTAGTATTCTCGTTTCTCGTTCTTAAATTGTTCATATATTTTTGGCACATTTGTTGTTGTTGTTGTTGTTGTTGTTGTTGTTGTTGTTCTTGTGGAAATGTCTTATTTGATTATGCTGAAAGACTCCTCTTTCCTGCTATGGGTTCTATTTCGGATGAAGTCTTTGTCACATTTTGGCAGTTGCAATTTTCTGTTTTTCTCTCTCCATGTTCTCTCACTTTTTAAGTCGTCCAAGTAAGTAAGTAAATACAATCACTTACAACGAGGAAGAACTAAACAATTAAAACACTTCCATTGATAACCCATAACTCGACACAATAATGGTTGGCGTATCCCAACAATTTCCGTAAGTGCATAAACTATCTGCAATCGGAGAAACATTGATTTTTTTCCTCTTCTTTTTACTACATTGCATTCTCTGTTTGTATGGATTGACCTGGGCATGACGTATATCATGTTGTGTCATAATTACCAAGAAAATGACGTTGAAAATGCATTCACATTGCTAGCCGCAACGTTAGTGACAAATATTATAGCTTTTGTTTTATGTACAAAAACAGAGGTAAGTTGTTATGTAGCATATACGCCAAATTAAGGAAGCTGAGTGATGCATGGACCTGTTAACACTCCCGTCAAAAAGTCCTCACCTTCGCAGTATATCTGAAAGCTAACATACTGAACAAAACGTTTGTCTATTTGCTCAAATTAATTTGAATTACTTTTGATAATAATTGTAAATCCTCGTGATTTTGAAAGCACTAATGTTGTACTCTTTGAAAACTTGACAGCGAAGTTACTATGAATCTGACAGAAAATTCTAGATTGACTGAAATCATGGCAGTAAATCAACTCCAGGCAAAACCATTCCCGGCGCTCGCGTTAAACTCTGCCAGGTATAAAACGTGTCCATATCTTCTTCACACATATTTTTGCACGTACCACAAAAATATCTTTGATTGGCGCTTATTAGGCAGTTAGTGGACACTCGCTACCCCTTAGAGACGCACACAGCAACTGGAGCAAAGTAAATCTTTGTTTATCCACGGTGCAATGGAATAGACTACGGGGTACCTTGAACTTTACATTTGTACTTTTAATCTTCTTTCATCGAGTTCAATGGAGTTGAAAGGAACGCTTTATACCTCGGGCTTGCGTTGGATTGTGTTACGGCCAGGACAAGCTACAGGAGAAGGGGGTGGGGTTTCTACCACCCGTCAAAGTCACCATCCATGGCACCAACTCTACCAGTTGCTTTTCCACCATGACTGTTCTCTCTTTCTCTGCCGGTTTATATTTTGGCTTTCTAGATAGACAGCGAGGCTCTTTTCATGGAGTAATCATCACCCCCTCACGTACATACAATAAAGCTGTATGGATTTCCTTTTATGTTATTTTAAGCGAGAGCCTCATATCTACCTGTTTAACCAATATGAGAGTAAATAGGTCATTTTGTTGTCTATGATCATCGTGCTATCATTAGCAAGACTTCTCTGAATTTCACCGCTTATCTAACATTGGGAATGGTTAGGTGGAACTGGTCGGCTTCGTTAAAAGCCCGTCTTCATCATCCCCGTAAATTGAGACTTTTCCGTGTTAATGAGATATTATTTTTTCTTTAAAATATCCCTAATCAAACAATTAAACTCAAGGGCTATGGTGGCCTACGTGTTTGCAATGGTCTTCCATTTCGTGTATTCGGCTCTACGGCTAATCGGAAGAGTACGTATGGGCAATCAGGCAGTGAAAGATATAGACCGAAGGAGAGTGTTTTGTAGAGCATATTTGTATTTACGAGCACTTCCGTAGGGCTAACGTCGATTCGTGTGTTTTGATCGAAACGCTTGAGATATCGCTCTTATTCCAAGGTGAAAGAAGGTCAAATATATGAGAGTGCCTGAACGACGCAGACCAGCCTTGACAAAGAAATTTCCCCAAAGTACTCTCAAAGTTGAATAAATAAACGGTTTGCAGAAGATTTGCAGAGTACTTTCTTTTTTTCGGGGGGGGGGGGGGGGGGGGGGAGGGGGATGGGAATGGCGGAGGGTTAGGAGCAAGAGGTTAGTATGTTAGCTTTGAAGGGGTACTTTACCTGTAACTATCTGGTGGCCAGAGTTTCTGTGAGAGAATTTGGGTATTGAAAGTTATATGACAGCGTCTTATTCTACAACCTCGCCTCTGTTACCATGGATACCGTTTTTTCGGTGGGAAAAGAAATTACTCTCGGTCTCGGCCATACCTTTGTACGATTATGTAGGTCACGTTCCATAATTCAAACCGACGCGGTTTCTGTTACTGTATTTTGGTTGGAGCTACAATCGTTTACAGAAGGAGCTTCCAGACTTTTGGGTCGACGTTTTTTGGTATTGTTATAGCTCCGCCTTGTTTGGTCTGGAAAAGAGTGAATTCTCTTTACCGTTAGCGATTAAAGAGGGAGGGAGAGGAGAGAGGGATTTTGATTTTCCCTGTAACGTTTGTTAATGGTATAAGCTCCCAAACTCCACGCACCAGTTCGAAGGAAATTGACACCTAAATAGGGTATTCTTTTTTTAAAATCATAGTTATGTGCGCACTATAGACGTAAGGAGAAATTTAACCTCCATTACTGTATATTGTGCAATACTGACATATATTGTCTTCTCTGAATTTTTTCTTGTATTGTTTTATTCATTGTATCCTAAGACCAGTCATCTGCCTTTAGTAGGCTGTTGAATCAGTGTGTCTTTTGGTCTCTTTATTGGTACTTTCCAAGACTGCGACAGAGGGGCAACGTAGGATAACAAATCTAAAACATGACCTGTATACGGCACACAGACATGAGTATATGTGTTTATGCCCTGTCTTATACAACACTTATTCCCGTTATTTAGCAAGAACAAATATTAAGGATAGCATTAAAGCAAGCGTTTCCTCCGTTTTTGGAAGGTAAGGGCCATTGCCGCCTTGATCATAATTTGCCCAAACAGGATGTCATTGTTTATCTGAAATACTGAAATAGAAGTCAAATAGAATAGAGAAGACCAATCAAAATCGTAACAATCATTAAGGCACAGGGGTCACGTAATAGCAATGTTAAGTTCGTGACATTCTTAGACACAAATTGAAGAGGTAAGAGGAATTGCAGTATACAGTAGAACATTCAGATTTTGGCTTAAACGGATGGGACAGTTACGGTTGACATGGGGCTTTGGGTTTTCAACGTTATTGATGGTGAGTTTTTGAGATATTGAAAAACCTCTTATCATTCTAAAAATTCTAAGAGGAATTCAAAGTTTATTTGATGAAAATTGGATTTGAAATGGCTGAGATATCCAAAACAAAGTGATCCTAATAAAAGGTGGTACCCACCTTTTCTTAGGATCGCTTTGTTTTACTTTGGTTTTGGATGTCTGAGCCATTTCAAAACCAATTTTCATCAGATAAACTTTGAATTTCTCTTGGAATTGTATGCTCTGGACCATTTCATAAAGTGATTTCTAAGTATCTCACAAAAAGTTAAAAGCTTAATCCTCACCTCAACCAATACTATTCCATTCCTTTAAATCTTTGCAAAGCTTTTCATGAGTCATGCTCATTGCACATCGACACGAGTTAATGCTTTTCACTATCAAAATGTAGAATTATTTACCAAAACGCGACATTCAATCCCAGTAATTATTGATTATGCGATACAAAGAAAGTTTAATTATATTATACATTTTCTTGTCTCTCCTATTTCTTGGATGAAACTGCATTAAAATGGTCTAACTGGGGTTATTATTGTTGGAAATTTACCTGGAAAAAGCTGCGGGTTCCCTGAAGCTGCGAAAGTATGAATACATCTCCCCAAAATTCCAGTACAACCCAATCTCAGATACAAATATCAGTCTTGGGGTAAAGGAAAAAAAATAAAGAATATGGCGCGAAAGTGTATGGAACCTTCTGATTTGCGTAAGCGATAATCTCTTGAATTGCTGAGGGCAGAGAAGAAGAGGGAAATCTTTGAAATTGATTTCAATGCGACAAAATCGGCTGTCTGCCTGGATTGTCCGTCATGTCCCTTCCCCCACCCCCACCCCCCCCCCCCTCTCTCTCTCTCTCTCTCTCTCTCTCTCTCTCTCTCTCTTATTGCTCTGATGGGGTTGCAAAATGCTACAGCTCGTCTCCATGCCAGCCATACCATGCTGACGGGGAAAGCCGAGCCGGTCCCGACCCTTCGCTTCCAGCAGGTTGTTCATTCGAAACTCCCATGTACTTTGGGTGAACTTTTGCTTCGGTGTCGAGTGTTGATTTTAATCCACTCCTGGCCCCTACAGGCAGGACAGGGTTGGCATTCTCGAAGCAAGAAACTTACATCTTTTTCCCTCTCCCCCCTCAAAAAAAAAAGAACAAAAAATGCCGCTGCAAAGACTCGACATTAGAACGAGAGTATCAATGTGCAAAATGTTTAATAAAGAATATCAGGTTTTTGAATCTCTTAAGGTTGATATAAAGGCATTTCTTCAAAGTGTACGTAACAGCCAAAATAGGTATGTGGTAAAACAAAAAAGTTAATCGCAATGTAATGACGTACTACATGACAAAGTCAAATTTGATTTGATTGATTAACAATTTATTGCAAATTATATAGCAAATTGTGACATCAACAACTAGTGTGTGTGATTTATAAAATCACTATTCTAACCGACCTCCCCCTCCACACAAACAAACAACACCAAAACTATATCATTTGACTCTTTACCTGGACTTCATGAGAGAATAATTAGACATCATACCGATGTTCTGTACTCCATCATGCTCCGTTCATAATTCTGTTGCTGTTATTGTCTACGGTTCACAATTATAGGTGCGATAAAGCCTTTGTAGTTTCAAACAAATGATTTTACGAATAAGTTGATCCCTCCATACTATCATTCCCGATCAATACTCATTCTGCAGTCCTTGTCATCATCTATTTTTCCCCTTTGATTCTATATATTCTTTTAATGATGCTAAACTCCAAAAATAAGAAACTTGAATCTGAACATGTCGCTTGAAAATTCTATAGGTTTAGCTTTTTGCTAGATAACGATAGATTTAAAGCTGGTTTCTTGTTTTGATTACACGAATAAAAGCTATTGTTATTATTTCTATGTCTCCAGTATGTGATGAGTTAAGTTTTCGTTATATTCTCGTCAGTACAAAATATAACTCACCGTGTCTGTACGTATTCTGGAGAGCGTATTTCAGCGAATACTATAGTAACGAAATGTGATTGGCGAAACAGCTAAAGACAAATTGCTTTATTCACAGAACGCTACAGTGGCTTCTTGCTGGATGGCCGAAATGGGGCGGAAGGTTATTTGAGGTCAAACCTTAAAGGTTTTGGACCAATTTCAATTGACGCGGTAATCGAATAGGGGAGAGAACAATGCCGTGATAGCGTCGCAGTTGGGGAAAAAATGTCATGTTGAGTGTTGATTAAAATTTCTCTTTTTGTGGAGAAGGTGAGCATAACGTAGCTGTATACATATGATACTTCACTTGATCTTCACCGAAAGGCCGAGAAGGCTGAAGGCCTCGCCACACCAAGCACGGTAAAGGCAACGGTCCGGCTTTTTGCTATGGTGAGCCAAAAGGAACCATCTCTGGTTCTGTTACAATATTCCTTCCTTGGTGATCTTCAACTGGTGATTTTTGCTCCTCATTTTGACATAAAAATAAAAGTTTGGGTGATTTTGTACGGAATCATTAATATTATTATTTTTTAAACAGAATCAGACATTGTTCCTTTTGGAGCAACTTAGCAACAAACCGGACCGTTACCGTTACCGTGCCGTTAGTGTGACGAGGCCTTTTTCGCCTTTGGCTTGAAAACCAAATCACACAAAGCAATTTTTTCCCATTGCAGATGAAAGTGTCTACTTGGTTGTTGGACCCTCGGATAAGGCTACAATAGAGGAAGAATCGAGTAGCTTCCTTGAGAGAGAATGATGTTTAAGACATGCCCATATATTATGTAGGTTATAAAGGATAATGCCGCATAACTGAAACTGAATTAAATAAGATAATATGCACAGTTGTGCTTTTGTAGTACTTAGTACATTTGTATCCAAATCAACATTTTGTCATAGGTAGTAACGTGTCGAGGTGTGCAATTTGCAATTTGTCTCCCTCTACAAATGAATTTTGTAGAGGGACCTCTCAATTCTTTTTTCTCTATATAAACATAACTTTGTATTTTAAAGATAAAAGAATTGAGAGGTACCTCTATAAATGAAATTTGTAAAGGGACCTCTCAATTCTTATTTCTCTAAACATAACTTTGTATTTTGCCGGTATGCATGTATATCTTTATTTATTAACTAGTATATATCCTTTGCACAGTTGATTGTATGCCTCATGTTATATTCTTGATTTATTCTGTGTTATGTTTTGCTGGAAAAAAGAATGGAAATAAATGAATTGAATTGAATTGAAATTTGTAACAAATACCCAAGCTCCGAAAATCCGACAATGTTCTGTTACGTAGTCCAAGGCGGACAAGACATAAATGAAACAATCAATGAGTGTTTTTTTAATCCAATTATACGTTATTTCCATCAAACTAAAAAGCAATACGTAATACAGTGGGTACATTTGTCAATCAATATTGTTGAATGAATTATTTGTATACTTTTGTCGATGAGAGAAGCTTCCTTGACTGGGACGACAGCCTCTGGGCAATAAGGTATCTTGAACTTACGCGTAATCATATCCATTTCTTTTAAGTGCTCTTTAATTACTCTTGTTTATGGTTTGATGTGAACTTTGTTGATTTTGTCATGATCATTTCATTTGTACAATGAAGAAGTAAAGCAAAATTAGATTGAAACTATCACTGTTCATTGAATGAGCATTTTCTCTGCTTAATGGTCTCCAGAATGACTTAATGACTTTATAATTTGTACTTCTTTTAAAGTATTCAACAACATGAATTTACAAACATACCCGTTGTATTATGTATTACTTTTATTACTTTGTGTTTCATTTTGTTTGAAGGAAATAAAGTATAATTGAATTGACAAAAAGTAGAAAATTTCAGCTCTTTTTCCAATTCAGTTCAATGAATCACACACTTTAATTTCGTTTCCATGAAAGTGTTATATGTAAAGAAATAAAACAAAACAACAATGTCTTTTTATATATGATTTGGTGTTTGTGCTCGCAAATGTGTTCTTGTCCGGCGTTAGTTCTGCCATTGTATTCCTCATGTTTGTCAAAATCATACTGGTTTTTTTCTCTCTCCCTTTTTAAAAAATCTCAAATCTTATCACAGCAATTGTCATTGATAGCTTATCATGCCATTCATCAAAAACCGTAACCTTCTTTCGTATCCCCTAGATTTGATCTTTCCAACCTGCGATTAGAAGAATGGGGACATCATTCGATCTTGTATTATCAGTGAAAAGGGCCCAAGCTTTGACGTGTTTCCACGTTTGTTCGTTCAAAGGATTCTGAAGCAAATCTGAGTAAATGATGTGGAAAATTTCCTTAGGACCGAAAGCAAGTAAATAAATGTTTAAATGTGTGATGAGATAGTGGTTATTCTATTAAACATGTTCAATGATCCTGTCTGTTAAAAAATAAAGAAGTCCATTGTGATATTGAAAGGGGCAATAATGAAATAGATATAATATATGATGCAGAATAACTGTAAGTAGTCTTATCCTGTCATGTTAGACACAAACTGAAACTCCCTGAAATGAAATCATATTTACGTCAACCATAATATTTCCCGTATATAAGATATGAACCAACAATAAAGATCCATAGTCAATTTTAGAATTACCGCCAACTCGCAGGCCGGTAAATGTATTATGGAGCATTACCATGGTAGCCGACGGTGGGATGGTACGGTAACTCTGATGATTTAATTCTTAGAATGCATATCAGGTTTTCTGTGTGAATTTTCAGGCTTGCTGGACATTTCTCACGGAAATTGCGAGTCGATTTTAGAATATCTTTTATAACTATGTGTATAATTCATCGGAAAAAAATATCGCTTAACGAGAAAAAAAAATCAGCGCAAGTATAACATCGAAGAATGAAAACTGAGGGAGAATGAAAAAGAGATAAGTTGGATACATGTCATGACAACAAATGTGGAATCAGATAAGAAAGAACTTGAGAAGGAACGTTCTGGTGATAATGATACCATCGTCGAAGCATCTGCACCTGTTCATTTGATGTTTATTATTTTCTTTTACCTGATTTCTACTTTCAATCGAACAGCTTACTACCCTATGTTCTGGGATGGAGAAATGGGGAAAAAAAAAACTTTTGGGAAGTTTTATACCTCAAATATTGTAAAGATATTCGATATATTTTCACATGTTAACAAGGACATCGATGCATCTGTCCGGGATATTGATGCATTAGTATTCTTATCATTGATGTAAAAAATGTTCTTTTGAAGATGATTAAGTTCAGAAAGCGTCCTTACACTTTGGACCATCTTAAAATGGTCGATGACATAACAAAACATTTTAACCAATGTCATCCTTGTTTTCTATAATTATTAAAAAGATACAATGGACATGTTTTCGTTTTTAGTTTGTTCAGTGCGAAGGTTATTTTACTAATACTTTTTTTTACTGTTTCATTCATTTTCTCGGAATCCCGCACGATTCCAGCTATTTTCATGCTGCTTACTTCAATTTGGAAAAAAAGTAGTACAGATAATCAACGCTAGCAACATATATGTCAACTACTTTTTTCCCTCATCAAAAATCTACTGCATTGCTTCTGTTATGAATTCATCTACTTTAGGTTGAGGCTTTGAAGCTCGCCGTGTCGATTGCTTAGCTAACATTTTCCTGTTTAGGTCTGTGCCATTACAAAACAACATCCAGTCTTGATTTTTCTCTTTGCATGCAAAATATTTTTGTCCTTGCTCCGACATTGCAATGTCAGACATGGCAGTTTGTGTGTGTATGTCTGTTATATTTGTCACGGGTCTATAGAAAGCTAAACGCGACATATTATGCAACTTGATACATTATCATAATTTGACCTCTAATAACGATACAGTAATTATTACACTTAGGTAGTGGGCAAGTGTATGTGTAACTATATGTGTATGTGTGATATTATTATCATAAATTATGATAGTTTCTATTAAACAAAACGTGCCGTTCATTGCATTACATGGTTGATTTCCAATAGCGAGTGTTTTTTCAGGATCAACCTCAGTTGAACCCTTGAACATTTAATTTGGATACAGTTAGTGGCGTTTTCTGCCCCGTCATCTTTGAATTCATTTAATTTTATGTGATTGTCAATTCAATCTTTTTTTTTTTCAATTCAAAGTTTATTGTCCTCCGTACCTGTGTCTTGACCACATACATGGAACGATTGCTGAAAAGAATATGAGTGGCGCCTACATGTGTGTGTGTGTGTGTGTGTGTGTGTGTGTGTGTGTGTGTGTGTGTATGTGATGGTTAGTGGAGAAATAGGTGGGGATGGTTAGGGTTAGGTAGATGTATAGTTAGGCAATAGTAGAATAATGGTTAAGGGGCTAGGCAGGAATATAGTTTGTTTTGATGATATACACATATGGTTATTTTGTTTTATACGGGGGGAGGGGTAGGTTGATAGGTTAGATAGAAAAAAAAATGATGAGTTTTGTTCGGTTAAGTAAAGAATGCTTTTTTTATGATATGTTTCAGGAAATGCTGTATTCTCAAGAGAGTGTAAGAGAATTTATGTTATGAAGCGGATATTGAGCAATCTGATCAAGTTGATCAAGAATTTTTTTTTCCCTTTTAAGAGTTATACTTTATCTGATATATTTATGTATATAGCGTGTGCTCTGCCCCCCCCCCTCCAAAAAAAGGAAGTTAAGTTAAAAACTGATTGAGTAGCACACATTTCTTATTCGGTGTGGGAGTGATAAGGCACATTCGGATTGGCTTGATTAGGCTGATAGCTTTTTCTGAGAATTATGCAGATTTCATGTCATTTCTCTTATCGTACTGTATGTTTGAAAAATGATTTAGCAGCACAAGAAAGAAGAATACAGCTGCTTTTTTTTTGTTGGTGGACGAATTAATTTTATTGTCAATATGGATTTGACATTGAATGAAACTCAAATAAAGAATATTATAAAACAAAAAAAAAATGTTTTACAACTACAATCATACTGCAATCGTCCTGCCTTTAGGGTACGAGTAATGAATTTAACAATGTTGAGACTGCTTTGTTCGTTAACCCTTTTAGGAACGCAATTGCAACATGCCACAGATAGTGGATGCAGAAAGTTAGCCATTAACAATGACAGACTTAATCTCTATCCTCCACGCACATACAGGCATATTATGCGCTTAAACACACACACACACACGCACACACACACATTCAAGAGACATACTAAGCGTAATTATCTCTTTGTTGATATGAGGAAGTGTAGCCGTGCTAATTTCTGCCGTCCCTCTACACTTCGGACAGCGGCGCAACATTTTACCCGCCTGTCATCGAGTTACAAGGAGCGAATCCTGCTTGGGTGATGACACAATAGTGCGCATTGTGAACTGACACTGGCGTACACGTCTCTGCTCAGACCATTTCCGATGGTGGAGTTGGCAGACGCCTTTACCCCCCGGTGTACTAACTTAATTCTCACTTGCATCTGTGAATGTCCTTACGGGCAGCTCGAGCTAGGAGCAGAATCCTCTTGCCTTGCCAGGTTTTGACGACGCGCGGCGCTCACGAAGAGGGGTGCGTTAATACATTCCCGTTCCTCACAGCAGGATTTTGATCGTAGGAGAAAAAAAAAAGAATGTTGAAGCTTTTTTGGAACATGTAAACGCATGCTCAGTCAAAACCTGCTACCACACACGACTTAATATATATCAACCTGTTAAACTCTTCAACCACGCGCCATATCTTGAATAAGGCAGGAAGGACCAAAGAGATTGTCCTCGGGGCAAGATACCCAACATGCACTTCACTCTCTTACAACCGCCATAAAACACTCATTATAAGGTAGGTGTTGACGACTCGGGGTGATGAGTAGTTACAAGGGAAGTCTAATGCGCAAACCTCATCCCTTCATTCATAGATAAGAATTAAGCAAGGTAAATATGTTGAAGTGAGCTATCTTTAAGTAGACACTTCAGTGACATATTTTGGCTCTGAAATATCTTTACTGTCCCGATATAAACAGAAAGTACAGGGAAATTTTGAAATAGGAGACAGTTTAGAACAGTCGTATAGGTACCAACTCCACATCGTGAAATAAATGCGCTGCCATTATAAATACACACACACACACACACACACACACACACACACACACACAAAGAAATTTTTAAGAAGGCTAAATTTTTGCTCTTTGATCATTGTCATAGAAAAGATGTATAATTTAGTTGTATTGAAGACTTCAAATATGCCAAAAGTCTTATTCTTTCATTTCAACCAATGGTAGTCTAGTCGTTAGCTTATTACAGCGCTCGCTAATGTCTCAAAGGGGGAAAACACACACACAAGAAGTCATCGGAGCCCAACGCGCGCAGTTTGGGCAAGAACAAACGTGTACTCGTATGTGGGTGTACGAGATCCAAGAATTCAACTCGTGTCTTCCGGACGAGGCTAAACGCGCGTGCAGCGTAGTTGTTTAACAAGTCATATGGCATTGAACTTCAACTCGGGTTTCTCGTTATAGTGCTATTGCTCCTCCCCGACAATCAGGGCACTTACGGTGGGCGACAATACGAACAGGGTCAACCTTCAGTTCGCTGCCTGGACGGAGACCGGATCCCATTCGCTGGTGACTGATTATACAAGCCCACCGACACTTTCCCGCCACCCGAAAAAAAAAATGAAGCAATGTCTGTTGTCTGGTTGTTCGGTCGCCGTCTGCTGGTAATGTGGTAAAAGCAAAGAAACCCCCTAATCATGATACAAAAGCAAACATAAAGAAGACAAGTCTGACGACATTACTACTTCGTTGTTTTCTCGTCATCGATAATTTGGAAATCTGTGGCTTGGATCTTTCAAACCTACGTGGACTGATATCTACATGGCTTCATCCAAAATCGAGACCCCTAAATACTGAAGCTTCTGTGCATTTTAGAACCATTGGACAGGTGAGCCAACAGGACAACGTACCACTACAATAGCAATTAAACCAGAACAATGATACAAGAAGATCTGGGTGGCTCGAAAACGCAGGCTGCAATCTTATGAATACCTGGCAAAAAAAGAAAAAAAAAACCACAATTTATCATTATTATTCACCATCCGCCAAAAGCACTCAAACGTTGGTGTGGAGAACAAACAGGGTTGCAGAGAAGGTTTTTGAACCCCGGGGTGAAGAACACTGTAAAAAAAGAGCCTCGTGGGTATACACTTGCAAGACGATATGGGGGTTGACAAGACTAATTTGAGATAACATGTCTGACAATTCCTTGTGAATGGATTACTTATTCAACATTATCTATCTCTCTTTTTAGAGAAGATGTTCAGAAAGTCTCCGGAGCAGCAACACCTTTGCCTTCAGGTCACGAAGGCTATGCCATCGCGAAGGCCATTCAACTGTCTGTCTGGTTTTGCGCTCAAGGGTAACCCGACGACGCGCTACTACATATACCCAAATCTTAACCATCGAAAGGTCGCTCTGACAAAACTTGTAGACTCCTTGACGCTAATTTGTTTACATCAGCCATCATATCCGCATAATGCCACCGTATCACTGCGCTGCGTTAAGAATTCAAAACACGTATATACACGGTCCTAGCTCAAGCTAAAATCGGCGAAGATGAAAACTTGAAAATTTTGTTTTCGCACTGGAAAGTAATCTCCCGGCGAACCCTGGCGGTGTTTTTAAGACGCCGTTGGACACATTCTGTGATGTTTTACGCAGCTGTATGGACGGATAGGCAGCCAGCGCCACCACCTATCGCGATTCATGGCTACCAAATCCGTATTTCAAGGGTAAAAGTCAACCAAAGTCATTAACATTGGGCCCCCACAGTTGTGCCAGGTTAATACCGTGACTGGTGGAATATAGACCGGCTGCTTGTTTCGAGCTTGAAAACCAACCCACTTCATTAGTCATACGATACAACTGTTTTCGGTAGATGACTTTTGTTTGCTGTGAAGCAAGGCAAGCTATTGTTGCAGTGGAAATGGGCACAAGAACCCACTTCCCGCCAATTCAACGGGGGAATTAGCCACTAATACGTCAAATTTTCAACGTGCAGGCGTCTTGTTCTAAGACGCAAATATTGTACTGCTGCATATACTGAATGGACATTTGCATGTAGATTTTCTTAACATGTTGATTTCTGTGATTTCTTTGTTGCTTATTTAGGGTTATAGGCACATTCTTGACTTCATTTGTCTATTGTGTCAAGTCAACTTAAATCTTCTACAAAGTTAGTACATCACTTTCTTCGATTGACAAAAAGCTACTCACGAAGAACTCAACCATTTCAAATGTCTGCAGATAATTGACAACAAGATTTAAGAGAACCTATGCAAAAGTCATTCTGTAAAGTATCTTGATCGATCCACATCACGGAAAGCCATTTTGCGTAACTGCTCTCTGCTGAACGGTTATTTACATCATGTCAGTGACCCCGAGAAGCAACAAGGATAACACGTGGAACGTCTCAGCACCCTGTCTTCGAGGTAGGTTTCATGTCTGGAACAAAGTGAAAGTACAGAGTCGTCTTCACACGTGTGAAACATTCCCTATTGTAGCAAATCGATTGATTTGTCTTGATGTAACCTATGGCTAACTATCGGCTTTTTCCTACCGCATAAATAAAATACATACATATTCCCATGATCACAGCGTATATTCTATTTAAGTTAGAAAATAAACATAGCGCTATATTTGAATTTTGTTGCAATGATTAATCTCGATTTTATCAGCTTTTTTTCCAAGGCAGTTTAAGCATTCAACAAATTATCTCTGCGTGTGATATTACTAGTGCTTGATGTGTGTAAAGGCTAGTCGACATTTTCTTCCTTAAAAAAGAAATCCACCCCAAAAATAGATAAACTTCAAAAGGAAGAGAAAATAATACTCCCTACAGAATGGTACAAAAATCGGATAAGAAGTATGGGACGTATGACATTTTGAAGTTTCACATTTTTGAGAACATTTCTTCACCACTCCTTATGAACATTCAAATGAACAAGTTGCTGAAGTCATACCCTCACAATTTTTCATGTATGTTACATATGAAATTCGGGAAAAATTGTTATTTTTAGCTAATACAAGATAAGCATGTTCCAATACCAAGATATATCAGATTTAACATTTGTTCTTTTTCATTTTGGGTGGTTTTAAGACAAGTTTTATATTGATACAGCTAAAATATGAGATTTTTGTCATTTCTGTATATAAAATGAATAAGAATTTGTGGGAGTATGACATCGTCCACTTGCTGATTTGAATATTGAAGATAAAAACTGTTAAGAAGTATCTTTTATCTTCACTGAAATGAAATAAAACAGAGAGAAACAAGCAGTTATAACAAGCAAATTGCTTCTAAAACTTTTATTGTATAGTGTTTTGATAACAGTCAGGATTTTGGTGGCAATAAAAACGTAACATAATTATTCTCAATTCGGAAATTTCATACAATGAATATGCGCCACTTTATCGTTCTTTACGGTCTTCCATACCACAGCGTACTTTATCTTTTCTATCGCATTTACACATATAGAACTTTCTAAGCATACTCACTGAATAGTTCATACACACTATATTGGGTTTTTTTTCGGTGTCCGTGAAATCATGAATACGGATTGATGATTCATAAAACCGGCTAAGAGAGCTTGAATATTGTTAAACTACACAGATGTATTGGTAATGATGTAAACTGCTAAATGCCCACGAAGTATTATAGTCTTTATCTAAATTCATTCACGTACAAAAATCACAGTTTACCGAAATGCTGTAGAGGACGTCTGATCACTTGAAAAAACTAAAATAGATGCGGTATAGTATTTGAGTCTCTCATGTAGATTTCACTTGATATTCCAATGGTTATACTGGGCCAGGCATGAGTATTTAAGAATTTGTTTTTTTTGCTGTTGGTGACAAAGAAACTATAAATTCCAACCATGAAATCAACCATGCCTCTCATGACATTGTTAAATGTGGTATTTAAGTTTCGATTGTTGACACGATGTTACTTGCTGTGAGTAATGTAATTTTAAAAACAGAAAACGAAAAACTACAGCGCTGAAGGTAATCAATTTTTATGAATAATATTCACGAGCAATGCAACCAAAAAGTGTCGTATCTATTGTTGAAATACTTAGTTTTTTCATCTGAACTGTTTATTTCTTTATTATAATTTACGGTATGTAGTTTATATTTTCTACTTATTTCCTAAACTCTTAGTCTTAGGTATCAATAAAATTAAGCAAATGATATTTCTTTCGTCTCTATAAAATCCAATGTAAGAATCCAATGTAAAGAAGACAGCAAACAAACTTAAATAGGATTTAATCATTTCTTAAGCATGTACTTGTATAGTTCTTTATAGTTATGTTTATTTAGGTAACATGGAATGCATATTACTCGACAAATGCTGTGTACACTTTTTACTGTTTATTCATAATTGGTATTAAATCTTGATTTTACACTGTAGTGATTTGGAACTCATTATTGGTATCGCCTGTACGCCCAACGATTCTGTAGATTTTAAAGTGGATTAAGAAATTGTTTCTATCAAGCGGATAGTCATTTCTCGTAATTTTTCCGAAGGATTCCAGTAGAATCGAGACAGATCTAAAAAAAAATCCGACAACAAAGTAAGAAAACGAAATTTTAGCTCAGTATTTATATCATAAATCATTCAAGCAACACATCAATTAATGGAAGGGATAACTTACTTCTGGCGTGATAGTAAGATCTACATTTGTTTAAGAGGGTTTCATTCTGTGTGCCAACACTGATTGTAGGCACTCTGTAACATGGTAGAATCATGTAGCATGTTTTTGATACTTTTATCTACATACCTTCGTTCTCTAGAGAATCTCCCACTGGTCATGGACGTATACTGTATAGGAATTACAGTCAATCATGTTTGGCTATTTAAAAAGAAAAAAAATCATTGTTGTTACCTGGGCCAAGCTGCTGGCCTGCAGAAGATTTGGGGGTTAAATTGGACACAGGTCCAAGTTTTCAACAGGCCTCGAAATAGCCCCATTGAAGTAATCATCCTACCAGCGACAAGTTTCATTTCTCAGATTCGCTGTAGAGTCAACTGAAAGTCACTCCAAAGTACTGCTGTGTGGATCACCCTTTTGCATGTGTTTCTTCTTTGATTCTATACCGTTTCCATCCGTCATTAATGTGGAGAGTATTCTTTTAGAGAAAAAGTGATGGATGAGGCTTATAAATCATCATTAATATTTCAAAAACTTTGCAAATTTGTGTTGTTTTGTTTGTCGAGTAACACTTTATTACCATGAAAGCTTCCAGTGATGGTTACAAGGATAACAGTGCATTTCGTTTGCACAAATGGCTACATAAATAATACCATCGTTCAAAACGACGACGCGCGATCGGTCAATGAAACCTTACCGTTGCTCTTTTTCGTGTGAGAAACAGCCCTATTCAGAAAACTACGTTGGGAGAAAAAAAAAGAATGGGTACAATTTGATAATCACGACAGAACGTAAGTTTGAAACATGAGCGAAGAGTTATCGTCCGCCCGCAATCTCTTTCTCGTAGATCCTGATATATTGCCGGCTGGAAAAAAAAATCAACGGTAGACAGGTAGTGAGCGATCTTCATGGCGGACAAACCTGGGCGTGCGCACACGAGCGATGTGTTATGCAGAGGTTCTCGATGGGCATAACATATAGTACTTATATATATATACGTCCGTGTACAGCATCAAATCAGTCGAGCAAATGCTGCCCCGCGCCGAAACGTTAATTGTCTTCTGAGCTCCTGACGGGACGACATCTGGCGACATTATCGCCTGATTGTGAGCGTTTCATTGATCTCGAGTGAAGGTCGTTGACTAGGAACGTGATCACTCAGATGAGAAGTCATTTCTTGGCAGACATTATTTTGACTACTGGCTTTCTCTGATTTCATCAGTGGCATCCCCACAGCGAAGACTAACGAAAATATTTCGTTTTGGAAGACTGGTCGAATTTCAGTAGGTCTTATCGAGGTTTGTTCGAAATCATTTTTGTTATTTTTGTTGCGAAGAGATAAAGAGGAAAAATCAACGGAGGACGAACATGGACGGGGAGATTCGGATGCGGAAAGCGGAGGGCGGGAGTGAGGAATCGCCCAGGGAGTTCGCAGATAGGATGATGAAGACAGTTGGTGCTGCCACGGTCAGTTTGGCACTGAGTTTGGGCTGCGAAACGGGTCTTTTCAACGTGCTCGCCAGCCAGTCAGAGCCTATTACCAGCCACCAGCTCGCCGAGAGCGCAGGCATGAAAGAACGGTAAGTCGCTCCTTTCGTTGAGCGGACTTCAGTTTTTTTTTAAGAATTTTGTTTTGTGTGTCACACCAACTCTGTCTACATCTTCAAAAATGTATCGAATCCATGACTCCGTAACTGACTTAACCTAGAAACAATTTAACATAAGAACAAAGTCTTTATCTCCTACTGGCGTGTTCTCTCTAGATAGGCCATAAATCCAACTGAATCATAAAGATTTTAGGCCCACAAAATTTGTTTTCTCTGCCTCAGAAAAATGCTATGGAATTTGATGTGATCCCTGATTGGTTTTCCAGATCAAGATATTTGCAGTAATTTGTTCAAAAGGATTATAAAACACCATGGGAAGTTAACGTACCACATGCCTCTTTGTCGTCAGAATACGGGTGATCGTTTCTTTTGTTTTGTTCAAGTCCCCAGTAGCACAGCTTGTTAGTTAGAGCAAATCCTGCAAAAGTTTAGACATGGAACCTTGTAATCACTCGAAGAGAAAAGTAGGTACATGTATTACTCCTTCATCTTCGTCTTTAAGTGGAATGGTTATGCACATTACGACAGTTGGTGTGCTAGTGAGTAGCGGCATGATGTAGAAGGTGAGTACAAATTGGGATAAATCACAGTCCTAATACCATGTGGTGATAACGTCGGATGTTCATTCAATATAATTTAGAGACATCTGAGGTTATGATGGTTATTTTGAAGATCTTAAAGAGAATATAGGAAAAAGTTTCTGATAATAACGCATCCACTGTTTAGTCACGAAAAACAAAGGAATGGACGTGTGCTGGCGAGGAACTCAGATCTGTGTGAACTCAGAGAGTCAAACTGATGCGATGATTACAATAGCCAAATATCAGCGTATCATCACTTAAAATCCGAATAATGATTATAATAGCAGCAGGTGCTACCCGTATAAAGATTCCGGAGATACCATTGTGGAGAGATGAAAACCCCCAAACATGATAACATCAGATTCCCAAGGTCATTTCTGCCCTTTACATTATTTTCAAGTTGCTGCCATTACGTACGCCAATCGATACTCATGAACACTGAAGACTGGAATCAACGAAATAATCACACAAATTATTGAAAGAGAGAATAAGTGCTTGGATGATTTCGCGAAAGAAATCACTTGCGGTTTTTTTTTTCACAAGCTGGCTACATTAAGTGGGAGAAAATATATCAGAACTACCCTCAAAAAGCGAAGCCACATCAACATGACATCTGTCACTTTCGAAATCCAAACGTATTTAAAGTAAAAAACAAACAAACCAATACTGGCAAAAACTTTACAAGAAATCCAATATCTGGAGCATTATGACTGCCTGGCTGTCGGTTAACGCATCACTTGATTTGGGTTCATTTCTAGAGGCCTCAAATGGTACTCTTTCTACGTGGCTACAGTGTCAAATCGGCCGTGGGAGTCACTCTTAATAGTGCACATAAGAAAAGCCGAAGAAAGTCCCCCATGTTTGCCTCGTAATATTCGTACATTTTATACACTATGTCGAAAGAGAAGGGTGGGGATTGTTAGCATGTTATTTGCTCATACGGGATGCACCTAAAAGAGGGTAAAGACGGAAACGAGATTGTTTGTCACAGTGCAATATAATGATATACACACATTATATACATTTTCATTCTCCATTGCAAACATATATCTGCTCACTCAATGTAATTATGTTAATATGTGCGTATAATACCATATTCTTGGTAATTGTTCTTAGAGGGACCCAAAGATCAGTTGTTGCAGTTTGGTAACATTTTAAACAGGAGGTAAAGAAATGTATCTGAACACTGTGTGTAGGCAATGACTGGTTCGTTTCGAGGCAAATGGAATCGTATAGTCTGCGGATCTGCTGGGCTGGGACAACACACATCCACATTCTCAAAGTGATACGAGTTGTCCGCGTTGATATTCCGATGTGGTACATGTACGAGAACAGCTTTCCTTGGATTTTAAGGGTGATCAGTACCATTTTGGCAGAAAACCAAATGTAGTTTAATTTTTTCCCGCTCCTGCTGGAGGAACTTGGATCAACTGTTATTAGCAAGCTGAAGGATTCGAAAAAAGGTCATGATATGACTTTATTGATAATTCAATAAAGTTATTATCTTGTGAAGGTGAACCAAATATGAATATGAAGCACCTGTGTGCAAGCCAAGATACCATACGTCCAATTAAATAAGTTAAAAAAAAGTAAAACAATAATTCGCCAGTGTGAATCGAAGCACAAAGCATGTGCCTGCCCATCGCAGATAAATTGTACCGATATTGATTTTTTTGTTGTTGACAAATGATGACAGTCTG
The DNA here is from genome assembly GCF_040938485.1 of Diadema antillarum. Lineage (NCBI taxonomy): Eukaryota > Metazoa > Echinodermata > Echinoidea > Diadematoida > Diadematidae > Diadema > Diadema antillarum. The sequence goes on along the minus strand of NW_027272869.1, from coordinate 8,939 downwards.
AAATTGAAGTCATTTTGATATTTTGGTTGACTCTGAAGCCTCATCTCTCCGCCTCTGTCTCACGCTGGTGACTGGTTACGGTTGAAGATGCTATCTTCGACTTTTGTTCGTCCCATAGACCCGGGAGATCGCACTGCTTGAGCGGTTAATGTCATGAAAACATCACCTTCCACTGCGTGTGATGTCAACAAAGTACCTTCGTGTCAGTGATGCATGCATGGCTTTGAAGGTTGGATACTTCGGCGTCTTCATTTTATGACTTATGTTATTCTAAAGAACAAATCATATGGGTACGGGCTTTCAACACTGTATAGAAATGGGTAACAGAAAATGATAGCAAAAGTTTCGAAGCTACTTTATAATGGTACATGAATATAGTAGTAAACGATATAAATTTCGTTGTACAAGACATCATGGCATTCTTAAAAAGATGAAATTTTACAAGAATTTATCAAAAGTTGGATGCTTGATAAGAAAAACTTGTGTATTCGTATATAATGATGTTCGCACTCGCTCGTTCTATACTTATGATGTCTTCCTTCACATTTTATAACATACTTAGTCCTACAAGTAATGACAAGGAGAAGTTGGACTCATAGTTTGCATTGTAGACACAACTTCTGCGCAAAATTTCACAAGAAAGGTTATGCTGCGACAAAAGATGAGTAAGCCATGAAAGTTTTATAAGGACTCACCCGACGCAGCAACCAGCAATTCCTCATGTCATACTCTGTATTCTTGATTATAGAATAAGATTTCAAAGAGAAGCTCAAGTTTAACAGTTCGAAAAATTGCTGTCGCAAGGGTATCTCGCACACACACACAAAAATCCATCATGTAGATTACTAACGTACCTCCTTTCTGGTGGCATCTGTTTGTTAGGTTACCTGTCTTTATACACCTTGAACATATGCATCTGACACCTTAATATGTCTTTGAAGTGGCATCATATTGGTATAATAATGTCATAGTAACGTCTCAAGACTAAATTTGGCGTTACTGCCTGATCTACTACAGTTCTTTCTTACCGAGGTGTTCGGTGTATGTGTTTTAATCTCTACATTTAAAAGTCGTTCATTCTCCCATACATTGTCATCTCAACTGTTATCGGTTTCATAGAATTTCTCCATAACAATTCATATGCCAACATCCAGCTTGGAAGCTTGCCAAAAACAGTGTGTTTATATTGAATTGCATTCATCTGCCTTTATAGAGTGATTTCGGCGTAGTGGTTCCATATGATCGTTTTTTTAAAAACAAATATCTGTGTACGCGAAGGGATATTAAAGTTATTCCGCCGAAGAACAAAAGTTTTCAAAAAAGTTTGACGAAGTATGCGCAGTTACAGTGGAATGAATGGTGCGATTCCGTTCTTCGGCGGAGACCTTTGGTGTAGGTCTTCCTACATGGTGGTTCTGCTTACGTTTCAGCGACTAGCACATCGACATGGTTCTTTTCAGGGGGGTTGAACTCTCGGCAGCTGGCCCGCCAACAGTCCTGGCGATTCCCCCCTAACTCGGGGGGAATGTGTTTATCACCCAACTTTGTGGGGGCGCACATTGTCGTGCTGCAGAATTACATCCACATGAATTACGGCGAGGCCAAAATGTCGTAGATATGGGAAAGCTATCAGACGTTGAAGCTCGTCCCTGTATCTTATGACTGTCAATCCGCTGGGCTAAACTGACGAGCCGAGTCTCGTTTCTCACTCAGTCGTCGTCGGTTCAATGGCATGAAACTTCGTAAACTATGTCAAACATGGTGTCATTAAAGCTTCTTGTAGCGTCCACTGCGTTTAATATGGTCATTCCTGTCACTAAACATTTCTAACTTGCTACTATCGATTACATCGGACGCATACAGTACACGATAACAGAATGTTCAGTTTGTAATCGATTACGGATGATGGAATCGAAATAATTTTTTTCTTTTTTCAAACAAGCAAACAAACAAAAAACCATTGCGAACACCATACAAAAACGGGATCGGCCAAGCTTTGCTTGTCGGTTTCTCACCACGTGATCTTATTATGATGAACCATACTTTGTTTGTTTGTTTCCTGACAAATCTTGCCTGCATCACAACCAGCTAATACAGAGAGACAGAGTGACATATTATATACATAGATATATATGTACATATATATATATATATATATATATATATAGGTGTGTGTGTGTGTGTGTGTCTGTCTGTCTGTCTCTCTCTATGTGTCTGTCTGTGTCTGTCTGTGGGCCTATTATGACAGCGTTTACTGGAGTTCGTTTTTAAAACTACGTTTGAGTCCAGACAGGCACAAGATGATATTCCGTAGAATTTGTACATCGACTCGACTTATTTTCTTTTTTTCTTTTCACATGTTATTATTCACGGACTGATGTGCTCGGGAACGTACTGTTGGATAGACATAAAGCAGCGTAATCAAATTCCCTGTAAATCCTTGAAGTAAAGCTCCGGGTTGGACGCACGTCAATTTCAGATTCTCTGAAAAACTAGGTGTTGCTCAAGGATGAGAATCCGGAAACACGGAAGGCCTTAGATCTGTCCGGAGTGCCCCCTCTCTCTTTCAAAGAAAGGTGAAGGCACACTGTCCTTACTGTGACGATGCAAGTTACAGCTGACAGTTGTTATAACTTATTGCATTTTCCATTTTTGTGAAAAAAGATAGGACAGGCATTCTGGGTTTACAGAGGCAAAACGACCGCACGATATAGCGGGAATGGTTAAAGTTGAGAGTATAAAGTTCTTTTTCCTGTGTACCTATATACAGTTGAGAAGACCTTAAAGGGATCTACAGTTTTGATTGAGACCTAACTTCAGGTTTCAAACATTTTTGTGTTTAGATAATGGAAAACCTCTTATGAAATATGAAAGAGCTCGTAATTCCAAAAGGGATTCAACGTGTATCTGATGAAAATTGTTTTTTGAATTGGATTGGCTGAGATATCCAAATCAGAGCAATCCTAATAAAAGGTGGGACCCACCTTTTATTAGGATTGCCCTGTTTTACTTTATTTTTGGATGACTCAGCCATTCGAAAACCGATTTTCATCAAATAAACTTTGAATTCCTCTTGGAATGGTATGCTCTGTATTATTTTGTAAGTGGTTTCTTGATATCTAGCAAAAAGTTAACAGCCCAATCCTCATCTCCACCAATACTATACTATCCCTTTAAGTTACGAACTGAAACAAACTTTCTTCAGCTGATCTTCGCAAATTGTTGGACTGGATGTAATCGTAACCATACGCACTTCACACGTTCTTTTATTTAATACGCCGTGTTTACACCGGTAAACAGATCTCGCTTTTCAGTGTTTGAACAAAAACACGTGCAAGAGATTTGCGAGTTAATGTATCGGCTGGAACGAGTAATGCGCAACTGCCAACGGAGTTTCAACGAAGGTTACGGGAATTTGAAGGCGCGCGCGATTCGCAACGTTATTTCCGAAGTATTTAGCAAAATGTGTTACCAATACTTTGTCACCTTTTCAAAGGGAAATAACAGAAATGTCTTTCATTTTGCTAAGTGAACGATTATTGAGAACACTTGAAAAACACACTTGAAACCTTCCACGAGGAGCGCAGTATAACACATACACTTATGTGATGTATTTAAACGCACTTTCAACTAGTACATGATTTTATGATTTCTTCATTTCTTATTGTCTGAATGAATAAAATATTCAAAGGGAACCCAAATAGTCCCCACTGCTGGAACCGAAAAAGGACATGCCTAAGCCTCGAAAAAAAAAATGAATGGTTCATGTGTCTTCGACCATTTTAAGAAATTTGATTTTAACTTTGGGAATTAAAACGTCTGAGTACCTGATCGACCGTTGAATTTTTGAGAGATGAAATTATCAGCGAATTCCTTCCCAAACGGCATGCAACAGCAAATTCGTAAAGAATTATTTTCTCCACGATTTCTTTCCAGTAACAAAAAAACAAACAAACAAACAAAAGAATACTTCTGACTGAAAAGACGAATTAGCAGACACAAGGGGCGTTATACCCCTATTCAGTTCTTTTCGTACTGGTCAAATAGATAAATTAACACCAACACATTAACGCACACACACATACACACACACACACACACACACACACACACACATTCATAAACCGTCTGTGTATGTCCTCCTTCACTCCTATGATCTTGCATGTGTGTGTGCCAAATACATCAACAAAGCTAGAGAAGCGAATAAAGTTCGAATGAAAGCATGAATTTACTCGTGCATTTACAGTTTCCATTATAATAATCAGCAATATTTTTATCAATTTTCAGTCGTAGTATCTTGACGTATAGTTATGTAATCGATACTTACGAACTGATATCATCTAAAAATAATTTTCGAAGTGAGAACAGTTTGAGGAGATATTGAAATTGACATATACTGTAACACTCAAAGTCTTTGCATGATATTTTTCCTCTGAATCTTGTGCAAATACGCAATAACGATTGCAAAGAATTACCTAAGATTAAGTAAATAAAACTTTCACTGCAAGCCATAAGAAAGTATATTGAAGCTATAAGTTTGATGTTTCAGTTGTTTTCAAGTATGAGTGAATGACATGATTTATCATCCAATGCAATGATAATCATTGTACACGTTTACAGTCTTATTCAGCATGTTCACTATTAGAAACCAGAATATAACATGAATGCAAGTCAAGTCTGGCCCCTTGAAACTTGCGCAGATACAAACCTAAAGAGAAATGTGGATTGAGTGAAAGCAGCAACATTAGTAGAACACATCAGAGAAAGTTTGAGGAAAATCAGACAATCGATGCAAAAGTTATGAATTTCTAAAGTTTTTGGTGTTGGAACCGCTGGATGAGGAGACTACTAGAGGTTATGATGTCATGTGTGGACAACAATATAAAGAAAATGAAAAGGGAATTCCATAAAAATTCACTTTTTCTCGCATAATGAAAGAGCACTCAACTAAACGCTTTCAGAAAGCAGGGGGGAATAATTGCTACCCTTAAATGTCAGTATCAAGTTGATGGAATGTGTAATTTTCATGAAAAATGAATGTTTGTGGAATTCCCTTTATGTTTTCTTTATATTGTTGTCCATACATGACGCCATAATCTCTAGTAGTCTCCTCATCCAGCGGTTCCAACACCAAAACTTTAAAAATTCATAACTTTTGCATCGATTTTCCGATTTTCCTCAAACTTTCACTGATGTGTTCTACTAATGTTGCTGCTTTCACTCAATCCACATTTCTCTTTGGTTTTTGGTTTATAACATTCCTAAGTGAGATAATGAGAAACCTCTCATGAAATATGAAAAAGCATGTAATTTTAAGAAGGATTCAACGTTTATTTGATGAAAATTGGTTTTCAAATGGCTGAGATATCCAAAAAAGTGATAATAATAAAAGGCGACAGGCCACGCCTTTTATTGGGATCTCTTTGTTTCACCTTGTTTTTGGATATCTTAGCCATTCAAAAGCCGATTTTCATCAAATAAACTTTTGATACCTCTTAGAATTGCATGCTCTTTGACATCTCATAGTGGTTTCTGAATAACTCGCAAAACGTTAAAAGCTAAGTCCCCACCTCAACCAGAACTGTACAGTCCCCTTTCAGCTGGTAAGATTGAGGTATGAGTTTTCTTCAATTTGTATCCCTCTGTACAAATGAAATTCCTAAGATCGCAACTGCTGATCTACATTTTTATCAAACATGTCGGGAAAATAATAATTAAAAAAAAACAGCGGGAATCGAACCTGTCATCTATAGGCTACCGCTTTCCGGGTAGCGACACAACCACCAGGCTATCCCTGGTTGCCGGCAGTGCACGGTAAACTTGGAACAAATGCATACTTTGTTTCCTAATTTGTTACTGTTCAGTAATGTGTTACTATGACGTAGTTGTCAGAAAGATATTCTAGTGCACAAAATTCAATGTTCAATTCATTATGCAATAAACATACTGAAAATTATCTGTAATACAATCATATATGTCATAGACAAAGTATACATCTAATGAAAGGAGAACATTAAGTATTTACACTTATATGGTAAATGTATACTAATGACATCTCATTAACACATTAACTTCTTGGTAAAACTTCTCCGGGAGCTTTACGAAAACTCGACCGTGATGGTTTCTTTCTAATTTTGATTGGTAGGTCATTTTATTTTATTTTTTTTTAAGTTGTGCTGGGCACGCTAGGTAAGTAACAGTGATTTCATTCGCATCCTCACTCTGTGCAAAATAATATAGATAGCATTATTGACGTCATCGCATCACCTTTTCCATTGGCTGAAAAACCAAAAATTATGATCAGTTTAGCAAACCAAACCCAGCTTCCCCTGAATAGTCACCATTGATATTTCATTACAGCTCTACAATGAAAATGATAATGAAGCGATGACATCATAGTATCTAATTTGCATATCGTGTTGTGACAAACTAATGTCACTTTTTGCGTCAAAACTTGCAAATGATAAAACAAAAATAAAACAAATAAACATTTGCGTAACTGTCTTACTCCGTGTCGGATTTGAAATGATACTTTCTGGTCGTTTGATTTCAGTCTCTCTGTTTGTTTGAACTTAGGCCTACATCGTTTATTGGAATTCACTTGAATAGGGAGAGGTATGTTACGTTCATTACTTGCGTTTTTGCCGCAGGCGACGCTGTGTCCTTTGATGGAGTATCCAGAAATGGCTGTAAAAGTTTCCTTATGGATATCAAACGCAACCTCAGGATTCGAAAGACACCAGTTCATATCCTAGGTACCTATCATCTACATGGTTAATCTGTGTTTCAATGGCAAAAATATTAAGGTACTATTAAGCGATTGATTTAGTAACGATTAAAGCATATCGTATATGAACATTTCGCAGTTCGTTGACCATGAAGCGCAATTACTGTAATTCCATTGATCGCTCTGCCACGGCCGTCTGCGCAGCAGCTCATCGACGAAATGATTCGATTGCTGCTGCATAGCCTTCAAAATGCAAAGTGAATGAAACCATTTCGTCATCCGTGGCGAGGAGACATTGTTCGCCTCGGCGGGTATAGGAACCGATGGGTGGGTTCCTCACGGGTGGTGCGCTGCCCTCCTCCCTGGCAGAAGACAACAGCGTGTATGACATACTTCTCATTCTCCTCTGACTTTCACCACCTCTCACTCCTCACCCCATTCTTGTCATCACAGTATCATCCAACCAGCACTGGTCTGAGAAAGCCGCTCGCGGAGAGAGAGAAAAAAAAATGGAAAACGATCCCCCAACCCCTCCTCCCGTAGAAGAACAAGAAGCGCTTGATAGGATGTTTACGCTGACATGACCGTTTCAAGTGCAAGGCGGGCGTATCGTAAGGATGAAACAAGGATTACAGCGCGCATGCCAGGCATACAGATATACTTAAAGATGTGTACTTTGATTAGCGTGCTTGCAGTGTCTATCACACAGCAAGTTATGTACACATATCTCTCTCTGTCTGTCTCTCCGTCTGTATGTCTGTAACTGTCTATCTTTTCTATGCTCGAAAGATTATTTAAGCAGCATCCATCTTTATAACCTTGTGGAGGTTTAGAGGAGCCTTTGTTTCTCTTTGGAAATGATATGTTTGCTCAAGACTACATTGTTTATTGGTGCATAAAACTGTTTGCAAAATATTCCTACCACATATAATGTGTTAAACTGAAATTTATCATCAAAATTCTTTCGACATATCTAACATGTTAACAATAAAATACCTTGAAATCTATTGCCGGAAAATATAAAACCTAATATTTTCCAACCTAATTATAAGTTAAAATATACAATTATTTGTATCCAAATGCAACAATATGCCCAACTTTCTACCAGCTTTATTTGTTCCCCCAATTATTAGTGCATTCACTTCAGTCACCATTGATGTAACTTGCAACAATTACCGATCTACTTGTTTAGCTTCTCGGCAATTCCAAAGCAATATGAAGCAACCATACTTAGTGAATGTATAGCCTTGCATATGTAATTTGCAGTTGTGATAACATTCAGTCCTTTCGAATGTATCATCTGCAAGTCATGCGCGTGAACTTATCAAAGTGAATCTCTCCTTGAAAAAGCGGACTTCGATATTTTTTGACGAAGATTGTTGTATGCATTACAAAAAAAAAAAATCTATAACACGATATCTTGGAGTATTATTTGGCTGATGTTGACGTAATGTTAATATTGTTCTTCTTACCTTAGATATTTTGAAAAGAACTGGCATTTCATTCAATGATTTCTTTTAAATTAATAATTTTCTACTATATCAATATTGGTATTTTGTGTTATTACCCCCCCCCCACCCAAAAAAAAATAGATAAATAAATAAAAAAATAAGACTATTGAACGGAATATTCACTTATTGTACCATGTGTTAAATTCAATTTACAAAGATTTTTGCTTTAATTCATTTTCGAACCATATGTTCAATGGCAGCTTATTTTAAACCGTTTTGAGATTTGAAAGATGAGGTCTATATAACCCGCAGTGACAATAAAAGTAATGAATTACTGGCAATGACTGTCCCAATGTCACTTTCGTACAAGGTCCAATAGTGCAACACGTCCTTTTAGGATGAATAGGCCCTAAACGGGAATCAATGTAAGTGATCAAATCAAATCGTGAGAGTGGAGGAAAGGACAAAAGAATTAAAAGAAAAGAAAGGGGAAAAAGAGGTTCAATGTAATCTACAGACTGATAGGGAAGGAATTCGAAACAAAGATACTCTAAAGAACACGCTATTTCTTATACTTGTAGCCATTTTTATGATGCTGTAGGACGTCGATAACTTAAAATCAAAGAGGAGAATGTTCTCTGTGATATAAGTTGGTGGCATGGGTCTGCCTTTATCGATAAGCATCTCATGGTCAGGCACCTCAATATTCAAATCACCATGACACTGAAACTTACTTAATTGTATTCTGTCCTTGACGTCTA